>NC_135691.1:25990731-26120731 GCF_964276395.1 Gasterosteus aculeatus
ACCGTCTCTGACACGAAGCAGGCCCCCTTTGCATCACACATACCTCCCTCCCTGCCGCCTTCCCTCCATGGCTCTGACTGCAGTGCTGCCAGCGCACACGCATCGATTTCTCTCATCTTCCTTTGTCTTTGTTTTTTTGGGGTTTTTTTTACCACCGAGCTTTTAACACACTGACAGCTTCAGAAAGAAAGGGGGGGGGGGGGGGGGGGGGCGCCTAATATCCAATGCCAGAGCATTTAAGTACATTGTATATCCTGTTTTGATACACATGTTCTGGTCTTATCAGTTAATGTGATTAATTCGGATTAAATCAAGATAAAAATATTTATTTTTTATTTTTATGGGGGTATTAACAGTGAGGAAATTATGATTTATTCCTTAGATAAATGTGCACAGGGTTTATTTCTTGCATCCAATTTTACGCATTAGCATTGATCCAGGAGCAAAGACAAGATACATTTAATTTCGGCATGCTGAATATTAACACACTGAGATGTTGGAACAAGGCTACCGCTTAAAAAAACGCTAAATCACACTAAACTTCTTTATCCTGAATAGACACAGACGGATTTCATTGAGCTTTCCGCAATAAAGCCAATCAATCCACACTGATTGCCAATCAATCAGTGTTTTCCAAAATGTGAAACAATGTCTTTAAACTCAAGCCCCGATCTAGTTATTTGTGACAAACAAAACAAAATAAAGCGGTGATGTTTTCTTCAGAGCTTCCCAAATAAGTTGTGGCTTACTGAACAGACGTTATTCATGGTGACATGAGATCAAAACAGCTTTGGTCTCGTCCGGTCCAAAGTTGGCCCACTTTTTGTCTCCAGAAGCAGAAAAAAGAATTATTGAGATAGTATTATGATTCGACAGCGGAAAGCTGAGTAGACATTGAGCCTGGATTAGTCTGAGGACATCACAGCTCCAAACATTTTTTGTCTCAAGTCATAAGGCACTGCGTGTTGAATTATTTAACAGGCTTTGTACTTCTGACTCCTCTCTCTCTATTTTGTGTCTGAAAACCTTCCACCTCGTATGCTCCCTTATTCCTGCTGCGCTGTCGTCTTTCTAAACTCTACCTCTGGTTCCCAGGTCCTCCGGGCGAGGGGGGGGGGTGGAAATTCTTCATCTTAGCTTTAATGTGTTGTACGAGCTTGTCGGGTCCATGACCTCCGGCCTGCGCTCCAGAGAGTGTTAAAACGGGAGATAAGTGATGAGAGCCTTTTTCTTTTTACCGTGCATCTCGAGTGGTGGACTGAGGGACGATCCTCACCCCCCCATAACGACACGCGCATGCATACGTCGTGTGCTGGATCCCCATCCCCCAGCCGCTGGAGATGAGATCCCGACAATGGCTGGAGATCGACATTAACAATGCAGGGCAATGGTGTTGTTTGTGTGTGTGTGTGCGTGTGTGTGTGTGTGTGGAGGAATGCCCTTTGTGTGTGGGTACAATTTAAGAAATAGTTTCAGTAAGATCTATAGCACTTTAAGGTCTTGTGATGATTCCAAAGCAACAGCAGACTCATGGAATACACATCACGTCCTGTGTAGGTGGAAAGATGTGTGTGTAAAAAACATTCTCTTTCATATTGTGAACAGTGTAGAAACAGTTCTATTAATTATCTTATTATAAAATCAGAGACGTCAGTAGCAAATGCGAATTCCACGATGCTTTGCGGCAACATGATTCCATATTTTGTCATCAAATATACAGCTTTGTGTTTTGTTGAATGGCTGCATTGATAACACTGCACACATATTCGGACGAGAGTCCTAAATGGGAATCAAACCTCAACCTTTGCCGTTGATTTCATCCAAAATGCCCACGTCCAAATAATCTTCCCGAGAGTGAATGACGCAACTGAAAGGAAAGTGTGTTTTTTTGCAATATTGGAAGAGGCTCGACTGGCCATATTGAGTCAAAACTGAATGTAATGCGCAGGTGACGGCATAAAGCTTTTAACCAGTTTTCACTTTCCTTAGTGGTAGAGCATTTCATCCTCGGAGGATTCTCCATTTTAAAACTACAGAGCATCATAGAAATTATTTTGTTGTCTCAATCAGTTCTCCAGTAGAGATTCTCAGACCACTTCCAGTACGTCTAACTGCCAACATCCAAACCTCTTATTCATGTTGCCAAAACGTGGGTATCAGCCAGGCAGTCCGTACTCTCCACATGTCCTTATAGGTAACTGCCTGCCAGCTATTACAGCTTAATTAATATTGACTGTCGGGGAGGTTATCACCATGACACATCGCCATGGCAACGTGATCCCACCAGCTGAGACGAAATTGACCCGCAATTCGAGCCATTGCATGTTGCAACAGTGGAAATATCTGCATGTATTATGCTGAGAGAAGATACAGAATGTGTGAGACACATGTAAAGTGATTATGATGCATGCATGATGCCGCTTCTGTGAGGCTTCAAGGTGTCTGGCATCGCGGTTTGCACCTGGGCCCAGGTTTTCCCTTTCCAGATGTGGCATGCATCTTTACAGTCCCAGGACAGCAGCCACTGCATATTAAGAGGTGTGTGTGTGTGTGTGTGTGTGTGTGTGTTGATATATAGCTGACAGCAGTAGGAAACACATGAAAAAAATCATAATAATTAGCATATTGAAACAAAGATCTATTAAAAATATTTTAAATGTAGCCTATCTACATCAGCGGAAAAGGAAAGAATAATAATAATAATCAGCCGATAATAACAATTAACAAACCCCCAAACTCCCGGCCCCACACGGCCAACTCATACGCATCGCTGTGCTGTCATGTTGTGGCTGAGCAGCCGCGCCCTGCGTACACACGCACACACACACACACACGCACACACTCACCACACAGAGCCGTAAGCTCCGGAGCCCACCGGCGTCAGGTTCTGGTACCGCTCCGGAACCTCCCACACAGTCTTGTTCAGCTCCTGCCGGTAGAATCCCGGCCTGGCGGACATTTCTCCGGCCGCGGAGAGGAGGAGAGTGAAGGCGAGCAGGAAGAAGGAGAATGGAAATGAAAGGGAGGGCGGGAGGGGGGAGAGGGGGGTAACGGTAGATGGGACCGGAGGCTCGGGCCGCCGTCTGCTGCCTGAGCGAGCTTCTGTCGATCACACCGCCTAGCCCCCCCCCCCCCTCTCCCTCTCTCTCCCCTCCTCCCTCTCTCTCTCTCTCTCTCTCTCTCTCTCTCTCCCCTCACTCTCTCTTACCTCCCTGTTTCGTATAGTGTCATTATACTATTAAATAACAATAGTCTTACAGTACAATACGTAACATCAATAATAATAAATAAACAGAAAACAGAAAGGTAAAAAAGGATGATCATGAAGTAAATCCATGACAGCCACCTGCTGGTTAAGATCTGCTATTACAAGACGTGCAAGTGTGTGCCTCAGGTTGTAACTTGTTTTATGGTGATTAAATGTCGAATTGACCTGTTGCACTAGCAACCTGGGCTAAGATGGCCTTTTAATTGCAGGTTTCATATCTTAAAGAAGCAGAATACTTTTAACACATAAAGGAAAGTAAATTAAAGGAAAATACTCGTACCAAGGGGTAAGTACCACACACAGTCACGTGACCAGATAGACCCCTAGTGGTGCTCAAGCACCTGCCCTTTTGCCCTGGGTTATAAAAGTGCCCCTTCTGCTGGAGCACAATTGTTTCTTCATTCATCAATATTTAAGAATAACAATGACTCTCTCAGTCATCAATTCCCCCCAAGTGTGTTTTGATATCCGACGGGGCATTTATTTGAGTTCTTGTGAGAATTTCACCCCGAACTGTGCTCACAAGCCCCGCCCTTCCCTCCTCCTCCTCCCTCCTCCCCTGCTTAGAGGTATGTTTATTAGTTGTAAATTATTATTGTAATGCTTCTTATGTTTCAACAGAAAACAGTACAAAAATGGCTGTGTGTTGTCAGCTTTTGATTATCATGCACAACGTGGTTTATCTAATTTACAAAATTTGCAGCACGGTTCTATCTGATGGTGGTGGTCCCTGCAGTGGTCCTGCCGCACCTGGCTTGCTACTCACAATTATTTGAATCATTTCTGTTATAGGAATTGAATGTATTGTACATATTTGACATTGTTCATTCTGTACACATGACATCCATTGTAGTCTGTCAATCCCGGGAAAGGGATCCCTCCTCTGAGGGTTTCGAGACAGAGGATGTCGCATGTGCACAGACTGTAAAGCACTCGGAGGCAAATTTGTAATTTGCGATTTTGGGCTATACTAAATAAAATTAATTGAATTGAATGCCAAGAAAATGTAGGTACCAGGTACCCTGTTATTGTGCATTCAATAATATACAGGTTCATATATTCATTAACATTTTTATTTTTAACATGTGCAAGGTACAGGGTGGCCGTGGCACTTTCTAAACATACATCTTGCATACAACACTGAGCTAACAATTAATAACAACTCATTAAAATAATTCATATTTATGTTTTTTTATTTTAACATACAAAGGGACAGTGAATCCTCAAGCATCTGTGGATGGCACACATACGCTCACATTAGTCACATTGTCTGACCCTGATCGCGACCCCGCTGCAGTACCTCCACGGACCCCTTGGGTGTCGCGGACCCCCTGTTGAGGACCTATGCTGTAGAGTTTGGCATCAAATCATTCTCGGATGTTCGCTCAAATTGATTGGATAGCCCTAAAGTGTCCACCGGCTCCCATTGTGCTCTTAACTTATCCATTGACTAGTCGTTTGTCCCTAAACTCTAGTCATAAACTGCCATTGATCGTATTATTTGTTCTCAATCAGTTTAACGTGATCGTGATCTGAACAAAGCCTCATCGGTTTGACTGACTTGGAGCCACCTGATTGGCCAGACGCTCCGCTGATTTAATTGAGAGGCGGGGCTCGTCAAACAGCTGTAGCGATGTGCGATGACGTGACTGCTCCGCCCCACCCCCACCCCCACAGTTGCGCGTGTTTGAAAGGAACAGCGGGCCTCAGGTGGGCGTGAGGCGTCTTTGTCACAATGTTCGACGTGAAGAAGAGGAATAGTTTGACCCTGAACGGCGGCGCGGAGACGGAGGACCGCGGCAGAGGGCCGCTCAGAGGGACGTTCAGAGGCGCTGCGGGGGACTGCCCCGTTTCACACGCAGGTGAGTGCACCTTACATTAAGGAGGGAGGGGCGCCTTCTTTTAAAAACTTAAAATATTCGTTCCAATAAAGGTAACGACACAAAAGCCGAATACAGCTGAAGGAGGACGGGTTGGCTCTATAGTGCGGTCTATGTCCTGTCAGCAGACCAGTCAGTTCCACATTTTGAGCCACGGTCCAAATTGTTATTGTCACCATAGATGGGCTGGTTAGTTTCAGTGGAGTTAAATAAATGTGCATGTGATAACATATTTTCAAAATGAAATCAGTATATTTCCCCAATACATCAGGAAGGTGTCTGGTTGAAGCAGCCAGATGAAGCAGACAATGAAGGCTCACACCGCCGTGTGAAGAGGTCTTACATTGGCGTGCTATTCTAGTTCAGGTCCCTTGTGAAGTGCACTTTGTGTGTAGTGTATGATTTGTTAGTTTGTGTTGTTGTCCGTTGGCCTCTTACTTTATTGGATTACTGCAGTGAAATCTCTGTCACCTGATTCAGCCTGGACTTTGCCTGCTGGTTTGAAATCAGCATTTATGTCACATGCACACACACACACACACACACACACGCACACACAAAGCCACTTAGTTCCCCCTTTCTGTTTTTAAATTAGAAAAGTATGTTTGAGCCATGATGCTGGATTCATCAGAGCCATCCAGCTCTTTGACATTTTAATGCAAATGATTCTTTGGATTAGTTTGAGGCCTGGTTATTAACAACATATTTTAAAGATGAAAATAACTGACTTTTTATAGAATTTAATGCACTTCAGATAGGTGAAAACATCAAATGAATAGGTCCATATTTAGGATTTTGTTTATCAGCAAGACCAATTAGAAGATTTGCACCTTTTTTTCTGTTGAATATCAACCTTAGTTTAGTAAATATACTAGACACGGAACTATAGTTCGAACTATTCTTGTAGAAATTAGAAAACTTCGGCAATGAACCCGTTTTTTATCAAAAAAAATAAATGAACAAACCCTAATATTTTAGGAGTTTTCAATATTTTCACAAGCAGTCTCCTGTGACCTT
Organism: Gasterosteus aculeatus; assembly: GCF_964276395.1. Lineage (NCBI taxonomy): Eukaryota > Metazoa > Chordata > Actinopteri > Perciformes > Gasterosteidae > Gasterosteus > Gasterosteus aculeatus. The sequence goes on from NC_135691.1 coordinate 25,996,897, forward strand.
CGACGTGCTTCTTCCACCTGGACATCGGTGCGTTCAAATAACTTTGAGATTCATTCGCTGGGGGGGCTGGAGTCGACCTCCACTAACGTGGGGCGAGGGACGGGGTACACGATGGATTGGTCGCCATCCAATCGCAGGGCTATCGTACTACGGCTTTGGGTTAGTAGAAGAGTGAGAAAGCAGAAGTCTTCAGAAAGTCTGCTTCTCGCCATGTGATCTGTCCCACTTCAGTGGAGCCAGCAGTGAACAGCTCTGTTAGACACGTTTTGGATTATCTTGCATCGTGTGGACGAGCAGTGCAGGTAAGAAAACAAATAGTTCTACAACTTAATAGTAAAAATAGTAAGTTGTGAACTTCACTTCATTTGATCTGACTTGTGAAGTCAGATCAAAGACAGAACCAAACTAAATGTAATCCTCGTTCCACAATCAAACCGCTTAATTTTTTATAAACATAATAAAAACAAGACCATACACACACAAAAATAGAGGTACGAGAGAAGAACAGTTTTGTACTTATGGGTACACTTTTGAAGAATGTTCCCTCAATAATACAGTATTGGTCTTTAAGAGGTCATAAGTGTACCTTTTGACTAACAGAAAGGGTACAAAGTGACTTAAAGCAAAAGAAAGAACAAATTTGTACCATTTGAAGGGGTACATGCAGTATTCGAAGTAATTGTAGTATTATAGGCCTATTAGTAGTTATAGTTGAGGTATTTAGAACTATTATTATTATAGTTATATTGTTGTTGTTAGCCTTTTATTATTGGCAACATTTAGTTTTAGCTCAATGTGAAGCATGAGACTATTTTCTTCTACAAATCTCTTGAATTTTCAGCTCAGTTTTGGATTTACAGCCTCATTTGAACGTGGTGTTCTTGTTTTGAGCTCTGTTAGTTTGGAAAAGCCTGCCTCACACAAGTATGTGGAGGCAAAAGGAAGGAGAAGTTTTAAGGCCGTATCCGGATATTCCCTCATCAGTGCCACCCAGAAGATCACAAGAGAACAAGTGGCAAAATTATGCTTCAACCTGCCATCCCTGTTCAGCTCAATAAATTGTCCCTGCATTTCTGAAGACAGACAAATAATTTCCTGTGCAGATAAATGGGTCTAATTACCCACCTGAACTAGTCTTCTAAAATCACTGTAAATCACGGTTGGTGAGCTTTTATTAAACGGTTACTAAAATGGTGGCTGTAGACAACCTAGTAACATAAAATGTGATTATTTACTGAAAACAAATCCTAATTCTTCTGCCAAAATATAGTTCCCCAAGGTAGCACACTGGTTGTCAAGCAACAGCGGCGCACTAATACCAGAGACGTCAAACTAGTGCCGCGCAGGACAGACAGGAGTCAGTTCACAAAAAAAAAGAAAAGTGTGCGTTCACGATTCAACTGTTCATTCAGTAGCTATGTCACTCAGGGGGCTGTCCACGGAGGAACTTTTACAAAAGTTGGTGGTGGAAGGAGGAATCCAAATTTCAGAAGAGGAGGCTCAGAAATTTAGGGGTAAGTGAAGTTTGAACTTCATAACTATCAAAGACGAAAATGTTTCTAGCTAACATCAAATCATTGGTATCAGTAGCTAGCTGGCTAGCTAGCTAAGCTGGTTCTGATATTACAGTCACTAACGTTAATTCACTTAACGCTACTGTAGCTAAGCTAGACAATACTGTATCTTGAACTGCCAAATACGTAGGTAGTAAGTAAAGTTATTGAAAATATTAGCTAGTTTGCTCAAATAGTTAAGTCGGCTAACGTTATTAGCCATGCTAATGTCAAGCTACCAAAGGTACACGGTCTCCCGCTCAAAGCTCCAACAAACAAAAGAAATCACCCAAGCCCGCGAATACACTCTGAAGTTATTTATCTTATTCACTAGTGTTTCTTACTTGGTGTTTATTTATTCATGTTTCCATTTTTATTCTGACAAAACATGTATATCACAGTTGGTGGTAAAAACATGTTAAAGGAAAAAATATATATTTTGAATTGGCTTAATTCATTTTCTCTCCCAGTAGCAACCTTTTATCTTCCGTTTAACGCAACACACAGCAATGTGCGGGGATATTAGTGCTGAGTGGCTTAAGATAGTTCACGCAACACATCCTGGTTTTTAATAATTAGTCAGTAAACGCAGCATTATCTGAAGCAGGCTGGAAACCTTGCACTTGTATTTACAAGGACTCGTCGCGGTGCCACGTACGTTAGTTTTTGACTTTAGTCAACACGTGAGAACTCGTCTGACACAAAGAGTATCCAGCTGTGTGCTACATGTGTGAAATAACAACTATAGTCTGCACTTTGGGGTGTGTCTGTAAACAGCTTCATTCCGCGTCCCTCCCTCCCCACTGGCACCGTGAGTTACCATGGTTACAGGAAACTGAAATCCTGAAACGTTATAATGATGATCAATAAGAAGTTTTTGGTTAGTTTTACTGTACAAAATAATGAATGTAGCCTGATTATAGCTTGATGCTGACATCTTGTTTTCTAACATATAGAACAAATGTAAAGCCTCAGAGCTTTGATTATTAACAGTATGTTAGTGATGACAAAGGTGATAACTCGCCATCAGACTGACAAGGCTGCAAAAGTTGCCGTTTGTATGATGTATTTTTCTGTTGAACATAAAAGGCTCACTTTAAACACTATTATTAATAATCAATGATGATAATGAGAAGTAGAAAAATAACATACTAAACATTTCTGTATAATGACATATAATGATTATATACAGTTTTTTTTTTTTAACTTTATTTACAAACCACATTACAGCGAGTTGCAAAAAAGGTTGTTTTTTTATGAATTGCATCAGTCACTATCTGTATGTCCAGAGTTTCAGTGCTTCTTTTAATAGCTTTTTTATTTATATTTCAGACAATGATGTGGATGGAGAGACAGTAGACTGCGGACTCACAGAAAATATGATTGCATATCTCTTTGACAAGTCTTTCAAAAAGCAGCTAAAATTCAGAGACTTCACACACCGCAACAAGGAGGTCACCGTTACTTTGGAAGTGGTCAACCCAGAACAACAAACATGTGAAGCTTCTGTGTCCCCAGCAAACCAGAGGTGGTAATGTATTAATTAGGCTATTTTTTTCACCATTTCTTTTTCTATTTTTATCTTTCATTGAGGTGGTGTTGTCCTAATCTGATAATGCTGTTCTTCTGCTGTATTGCAGGTTGGAATCTACTTGCCACAGACTACCTGCAGTCATTTCCATTCCACAATTCCCACAAGATGTCCAGAGCCGCTTAGATGCTAAAGAACCGGTCCACAAGGAACAAAAGTGCCGTAACAAAATAATTGGGAATCTGTATGACATGCTGTCACAGTGTACAATGTAAGTGTTCTTTTCCAATTATCATACAAAACATAAAATGTAATATGTACAGTTTTTATAATTTTTCACCAGATGCACGCATGCAAACTTGTCACCCCGGCACACACCCACACAATAACACGTGCACAAAGTGAAGTCAGTGAACCACGTGCAGTGTATATAATATTTTACTCGAGTTGATGACAACTACACTTGTTACTATAAATGTAATTAAACCTTTGCAAGTAAATACCAATACTTTATCCCTACACCTGTTCAACAAGCATACATTTAAACAGGTAGAAAGTGATATTAAAATTTTCTTCTGCAGTCTCTTATTCACCGTAATATGGTAATGTAGTTTGTTTTGTCATTGTTTTGAGACAGGTATCCAACCAACTCGGACTACGTTCAGGTCGTTAAAGCGTTAATTGGGAAGTACCCTTTCTTAAGGGATGTACACGGGAATGGTTATGTAAGTACCTCTCCTTTGGTCTCTAATTTGAACAGATTTTAGATTTACAGAAGTGTGCATAATTAACTTTCATGATATCTGTTTGGAACAACCAGCATACCTGGCACAGCCAACTCAAGAGAAAATTCAAAACAGAACGGGCTCCACTAATCAACAATGAGGAAGTAAAACGGGTCAAAGAAAAGTTTCGGCAAGCAAGATCACTGAAGACCCCAGAAGAATCTACATCCACATGTCCAAAACGACTGAAGCCATCTCTAGTAAATCCCCTCAATCTCACAAAAGCTAAGGCAAGATCACATTGTTATATTGTGTACATATGATCTCTAACCAGTGATATCTGTTTTGATAAAGGAATCATGCATTGTGGGGGAGGATGCAACCTCTGTTGAAACTCATATCAAGGTACTGCTTGAGCAATACAGAAAGTTGCATCCCGACATGAATCTGGTGAAAGACCGCATGATGAAAACCTTTGCATGGAGACGCCGAGAAATAGCAGAAGGAATGTCAACTGAAGATCTGTTGAGGAGATATCCATTCCTAAGAACATCCGCTGGGGTAAGAACAATTAAGCTGCTGCCAACTTCAGCCACAGTCAGTGCTTTAAATTGCTCCCGGTCTATATATTAACACTTAACAGAAATTCTGAAAAAAGGTTCATATAGACTTCTCCTACAGTTGTAATTAATTTCCATTTGTAAGATTTTACTGCATCTGTCCTGGCTGCCACTACACTGTTCCTCCTATGCCTTTCTTTCCCCTGTTTTTTTTTTTTAAATCTCAGTTGTGCGATGAGGTTGATGCCATGCACCCCTCTCCAGTCAACATATGCCACCGCATCAGTGAGAACTTCACATCTATTCTCCCAAATATGCTGAAACTTGTCAAGGATTCGCCACTGAAAAAACTATACATGGAAGCAAGAGCGGATGCCTTGGCTGAGGATATTAAAGGTACTGATTTGAGCACATATAACTAGTTAATTTTGCTCCATCATTGTGTCAGTTGTGTGCAGTCCGTTTTTTAAAGAGACTGTGTACAGTTCCACTGAACTGGTACTGCATTGTTAATCTGTGGCACATAGTGGGTGTATAATGCAACATTATCTTGATGATGTTTAATTTGTTTATTTCTCACATGCATTTTAAAAGCTAATACATTTTAGTTTATTGTACTGAACCTGAAGTAACATGCGGTAGCCTGTCTTGGAATTTACAGGTTATTTGTGTCAACCAACATTCCTTGAAATATTAAAATTGTAAAATCTGTATGACCTAGGAATTGACTTCAGGGGTGGACTCCTCTTGCCATCCATATTCAAGGAGAAGATTGAGGATTTCATTATGCTTGGACAGGTAAATACCTGGTGTCCTGCATAGCCACTAGCCATAAGTTAATGTTCTTTTAGATCACTGTGCATGCTTAATCATATTGATCTTGTTATGTATGCTAACATTCTTTTCTCTTATGCAGAAAAATCCTCAAACTCCATATCCAACCGTTCAACTGAAAGCACAAGGGTTGAAATTTGCCCTCTCCAGACAGTGCCAGAGTGTGGTCAATGTCGAGGGAATTGAGGTCTGTTCTTAAACTTCGGTGGATGAGGCCTTCATTGCAGCCTTCTGCATGTACTTTGTCTTCAACATGGCATATCCTGGATACTTGAAAAAGACCCTGACCTTTCTCCAGAGGCTCATCGCAAACATCACGGGGGATGGAGGCAAATCCCTGCCGGTAACTGTAACTCGAATTGTCAACCTTCTTCGCTGATCATGCCTGGACTGCATCAGTGTACAAAATCCTCAAAGAGGACCTTTACTCTTAGAAAACTGATTCATCACATTGGACTTGTACATGCACACAACCCTCATTTCAACATAACCCGTGGGTTGAGTAACTGCCAGTATGGTTTTTCCAAGTATTCTTTTAGGCGGCATGTTTTTCGAAAATTCTTGAAAATTAAGTACATTCTGAACGTTGAGACTTTTTGGGTGTTGTGTGGGAAACTGTTACTGCCTTGCTCTTATGACAATCACTTCCATGCTTACCACGTCAAAGTTGACAATGACTGATTTTACTCAGTCCAGGAAATGTGTTGGACTATCAAGCTCTCGACACATATTTAGTCGATGATAGACTGTATGTTTCCTTGAGGTATTCTGTGTAAGTATGTTCTATCTAAATGTGTGTTACTTTTTGAAGTATTCTGCCTCATGTTAATGTGACTGCAATCTTTACATATTGTAATGTTATGCATTGACATTGATTGATTTTATATGTAGCTATATAGAATTGAATGAATTAAGATTTTTACACTATAAATGCTGCCATGTTTATCTCAAAACATACATTTTCATTGATGTTAATAAATGGTAAAGAAGCAATTATTGTCTGGTACATTTTTGTCTCCTTAAAGTCCCAAATATCTTGTCACTGGGGGGTACCCTTTTAAAGTACAGGAAAGTACCCTTTCAATGAGGTACATTGCTATACCTTATAGATTAAAGGTACATTTATGTCTTGCAGGGTACACAACTGTACTTGAACTGGTACAATTTGATAAGGTACATAAATGGACCAGGACTGAAAGGTACACAATTGTCTCTCAAAAGGGTACCTCCCCTGCGACAAGCATTTGTACCGATTTAGGTACAAACTGGTACCTCTATTTTTGAGTGTGTACAGACGGATAACAATGGAGGAATATAAGGGCATAATACCGTATAGGAACAACGTGCAGTACTACGAAGCGCAAAGGAATAATGTTCGTAAGAGTGCTGAAGAAGCATTGAGCAATACAACCAAGAGATTGGCAACCGCAAAGCAAGAGGGAGGTCCTTTGTCCATGAATGATATTTGTTAGTAGCTGAAGGCTCAGGAGGAACAAGACTCATGAATCACTCAAAATGGCTTAAGAAATGTTGTATGTAGTTTCCAGACTCAGCAAAATGAGAATTTATTTTTAAAATTGAAGTAAAGATCCCACAGTGGGGAAACACTGATTTTGCAAAGCACTTAAACTGTACCACAAGAAATGCTGCCACCAAAATAATTCTCCTTTTTGTATCTGTCTTAACCGGACTTGTCGTGGTACTGCTCGACGTCCTTCTGGAATCCTAAATTGGCCAACGGTGCTGTGTTTCTCTCTGCAGCGCTTCCAAAACGAAAAAGAAGGAAAAGTGTGTGTGAAGTGTCCGTTTCCTGTGTAGAGGATTGTGTGGGCTCCCCCAGTCCAATCGGAGGAGGCTGGAACCATTTGGTGAATGGAGTGTCCCCGACACACATCAGCCCTGCCACGCACACTCCGGGGATTCCCCATGTGACGAGCTGTCCTCTTTTAGGATCTCCGAGTCCAGGCAAAAAAGGCGTTCAGAGCTGTAGCCCATCCAGGGAAGGAGGGCACAGTCCTGCTAAATTCTCCCTCAGGAACCGCAGCCCTCTCGGTGGATTACTGCGGACGCCCAGCCCTCTGAAGGGGAGCGCCAGGAGCTACAGCCCCGCCAAGAACTCCAAATCCTGGTCCGGACTGCACGGGATCTCAAACAGCAAGATGGAAAGACGAGAGAAGAGCGAGAAGGAATCTTTGAGCGTACCGGAGTTGGTTGTTTACTTTGATGACAGCAGGTTGGATTTTTGGTTTGGTTGATTTCTGCACCTTGATTACCTGAATAACTTCCCGTAGCATTAATTGCAGTATTTAGAATCTGATCACTTATGCATAATATACACAATTGTTACTCAGTTTGGAATTACAGATGCATCTTATTTCTGCAGGATTCCCACTAAAAAAGTTGAACGCCCTCCTTTGAAACCACTGCAATCCCCAAACTGCTCCAGGTCAGCCCTCAACATCATAGTACCAGTCGCCCGTAGACTCAGTCTGGCCAAAAGTGAAGTCCACCAATCAAGCAACAGCCACGAGCGTTCCCCGGGACAAGTGGATGAAATTGTGCAGGATGAAGTTCTCAAATCAGTAAATGGAGAAGAAATGAATGACAACATGGACGAAGGCAGGATAGCCGTACGACATGACTCCTGCAAGTGGGGTGAGGCTACTAGAACTGAAGAAGATAGCAAGATTCAGAAGGAGTCTAATGATGATGAGGTGGAAGAGGAGAGAGGAGAAATCCAGCCAAACGATGAAGAGAAAAAAAAGCAGAAACTGTACAACATCGCCAATGAACTCCTACAGACGGAGAGAGCCTACGTGGCTCGTCTCCACCTGCTCGACCAGGTCAGCGTGGCGTCTCATTTTGATACTCGTTTGATACTATATGCACCTTTTTAGGTTACCATCATTGGGGTAAGTTGTCGTTATTTACCCCCCCTCCCCCTCCACAGGTGTTCTGCTCCCGCTTAAAGGAGGAGGCAGGTCGAGGCTCGTTTCCTCCCGACGTGATAAGAAATATCTTCTCCAACATTTCCTCCATCTACTCCTTCCACAGCCAGTTCCTGCTCCCTGACCTGGAGAGCTGCATCGGCCAGTGGTGGGTGTTCACTTTACAGACGCCGCAAGCTTGAGTTGCGTCCTGCTCATTATAATGGTTAACCTCCCATGGGAAACCAACATTTATTTTTTGTCCACTTTTACAAAAAGCATGTTTAGAAATGTCAACGTGTGAGCGTTTAAATGTTGTTGTGTCAGGGGTTTTCCAGATAATGCCACAGCTGTCAGCGGTAGTGGGGTGGTTCTACTTTTTAAGGCAAGAAGGTAGACTGTTTTTGCAACAGTGGAGATATCTCCATGTATTATGCTGAGCGAAGATACAGCAATCACCTGACCTTCGATGACTATAGTGAGGCAACAAACAAGCAAGCAAGCGCAGCGTAGATTTCACGACTCGCTACCAAGACGTTATTTTCTTCCCCCCCCAAAATTGGGAAACGTGTTTTATACAAACAACACTTTACCCCATTTCTTGAATTAAAACGAAAAGAAATCATGTGTGGTGAACCTTCCCACTACCAACAAATCTAGGGGTGAAAGCCCATGCCTGGGTGGTGTCCTGCTTCAACACGCGCCCTTCCTGAGGATGTACGCCTACTACATCTTGAACTTTGACCAGGCCATGGAGCTGCTGAGGACCTGGAGTGAGCGTTCCTCTGTCTTCAGAGACATCATCCAGGACATCCAGGTAAAGCCCACTCGGTAGGTTCATTCCCAGTGCATCTGAGGCTACGGCGGTCTGAGCGGGATGCTTCATGCACGTACCGTCCTGTGATCAGAGTCAGGAGGTGTGTGGCAGCCTGACCCTGCAGCACCACATGCTGGAACCAGTCCAGCGGGTCCCCCGTTATGAGATGCTGCTCCGGGATTATCTGACGAGACTGCCCAGTGACAGCCCCGATTATGATCGTTCGCGCGGTACGTACGCTGTACGCTCATAAAGGTCCAGTCCGTCTCAGATGAGTCGTTGCGTCTGCAGAGAGCAGCATTGAGTCCTTCCTTTTTGTCGCCTCCCGCAGAATCGTTGCAGATCATTTCCATGGCAGCCACCCACTCAAACAGCGCCCTCCACAAAGCCGTACGTTGTAATCACACACATCGCTTACCACTGTGCTAAGTAAGACATAACCACAGTCAGACAATGCATTAAATTGTTAAAAGTGATGCAAACATTGTGATTTTGATCAGTCTAATTGATTGGTTATGTCATTTGGAAGGCCACAGCTGCATAGCTAGGATCCATATTGCTTTCATATGCTTACCGGGTATATATGCATTTACTGCACGTCATTGTAATGGTATTTTAAATGCACACTGAATTACTGATGTGTTTTGGTGTTTCACCCTGTAGGAGTGCCGGAAGCGGCTGCTGGAGATCTATGAGATGGTTGGAGAGGAGGAGGTGGTCAACCCGACTAACGAGTTCCTCAGGGAAGGTCGACTGCTCAAGCTTGCTGCCAGGAACACATCTGCCATGGAAAGGCACCTGTTCCTGGTTAGAAACAGACACACTATATCTCTGGTCATTTATATGTGATAGACAAAGGTCAATTGTGTCTATCAAATAGACTTCCTATCATAGTTTATCTTAATGCTTTCAAAGTTACCAGCAATGAGTGCCATTCATTGAGATGTAGTTTGGATCACTGTTCATGAAAGGAGCCTAGTAGATCCTGGTGTTTCCTTCCACAGTTCAACAACTTTCTGCTGTGCTGCACTCCCAAGTTCAGCCTGGTCGGACAGCGTTTCACCGTCCGCTGCAGGATCGGAGTGGACGGCATGCAGGTGCAGCAGACTACCAATGAAGACCACTTACACACCTTTCAGGTCTCTGGGAAGGAGAGGACCCTTGAACTGCAGGCCAGGTAGGTGTGTGTGTGTGTGTGGTATTTCAGTTGAGTGTCTTGTTTTTTTCTTTATTTTTTTTAAACTGGTATGCTTGTACATTAGTTGTTGGACCACAGCTTTAGAGGACTGTGCTGCATAGATGGGGTTGTATGATTAGTTGTTGTTGTTGTTGATGACATGAGTCATGATATCTAAAATGTTTATTAGAGTGCATTTAATGTGGAAATTCATTGTTTTGTTTGTTTGTTCAAGCTCTGAACAAGACCGAGATGAGTGGATAAAGGTACTGGAGTATTTCCACGTGGTGTTTGGAGATTAAACTTGGCATGAATTAGGAAAGATGTCTAACAAGTTTTATTACAGGTAATTCAGGAAGCGATTGATGTGTTCCTGAAGAAACATGAAACCTTCAAACTGACTTGTAATGAACCAGATGTTGAAGAATCCGTAAGTTTAATCAAATGTTTGACTATTTGATTATAATGATGGTAATAATATATTCAGAAACTCACCCACCTGATACGTGTTTTACAGACGGAGGAACTCGGCCGACGTGCTCCTCGCTGGATCCGGGACAACGAGGTGACCGTGTGTATGAAGTGCGAGGAACCGTTCAACGCCATCACCAGGAGAAGACATCACTGCAGAGCCTGCGGCTGCGTGAGTGACGTCATGTGACCCTTTTATTATTTTATTTTTGTTTAAGGACACCTAGCAGTGACTGTTGCTCTGTTCCCCCAGGTGGTGTGCTGGAAGTGTTCCGACAACAAAGTGGCTTTAGCGTATGACGGCAACAAGCTGAACAAAGTTTGTAAATCCTGCTTCTCTATACTGATGGAGCAGAGGGTGGAGGGAAAGAAGAGAACGGTATTGGAGGTGAGTATCTTTTCAGGAGTGTCAAATTCCAAATAACACGGGTCAAAGTCTTCATGAGTAACATTTCTCGCTTGCGTTTTCTCCCAGTCGGAGGCAGCCCGCGTCTGCAGCGACGGCGCAGTGAGGGGCTTCCTGCGGTATGGTGACAACCCAAAGACATGGCACCAGATGTGGGCTGTTGTCCCCTGGTCAGAACCTGCGGTCCTTCATCTTTACACAGCTCCACAGGTGATGACGTTTAATGTGACTATTGCATTTATGTTGTTGTTTCTGTTTGAATGTCACTGGTATTTTTTGTGTTCCATTACTTTATCAGGCTGGATACAGAAACTCTAGGTGAGTAATTAATGGAAATTCATATGATCCACATTTGATTTGAGTTAGAGATTCAACCTCAGCTCATAAAATAAGTAAACTTTCAAGCTAAAATACTCAATGTCCTACAGCCTTTTTCCCTACAGCTGTTCCAGCATAGGATCATGTGTTCTATTATATTTGGTTTTTCATCTAGAGCCCTCCTGTTAAGAATTGAACTTTTCTTTGTTTTTCACCACATCGATCCATATTCTAATGTTTGACTGAGAATATGGTTTCTTGCAACAAAAAATATCTCAAAGTCAACGTTGCAGCTAATTATTGACTTATATCAGAATGGGGTGGGGGTCCAAGAAATTAGGATACAGAAACTGACTACATTTTTTGGTTTATAGCCACCTAAAAATTGACTGCGGTCTCAACAGTCACTTATTCTCTTTGAGAAATAAGAGCACACTATTGTTTCAACTCATGGAATTAATGTTGACCAATACTGTATCCACCCCCCTGCTTTTCTGTCCCTTACCTCCAGGATTTAATGCCCATATCCAGTATACCACTACTGGGCTGCCGTGTGGAGGATTCCCCTCGAGAGCTCCAGGGCCAGCCGGGTTTCTGTTTAAGACAATCCAAAACATCCCACACTTTCTCCTGCGACGGCTTGGACCTCAAGCAAAGCTGGCTGACTGCCCTGAAAGTCGCTGTGATGGGAAGGCAGTGTGACGTCCCCTCCGATGGCTCCAGATGGAGCATTACTGGTTGTTTCAGTGATGGAGGAGAGTGTACTGGTGAGGAATTTCTCATCATTGGCGCCAATGAAAATAAGTCCTGAACGTTTGAGATCAGGCGCTACGGAAAGTACGTCATCAACAACAGCTGATCAAACTCCATTGACGTTAAAGACGGTAGCGTTAAAATAAACTATTAATGAAATGAATCAACTCAACAAGTTCACTTCAGGAATGTAACGGTTGTTGTTAACAATATTCAGACTGAAAACGGTGTTTCTCTTTACACGGCGATGCACTTTATTTCTGAAATGGTTTTACGGTAAAATAAATAAAGCAATGGTGTTTTTTTTTTTTTTTTTACATGAGTCGGACTATCCCTTCAACTACTGAGATGGTTGTTCCAGCTTTGTACATGTAGTCTAAGGTGCTCTGTGGCGTGAAGTAATGCCCAAGGTTGTTTTCACACAGTGGACACATAATTGCATGACGGTTTCAGTGGTGCACAGCGGCTCTGTGGGATCATATTTGCCGTTTTTTTTTTTTTTTTTATAAAACACATTCAACAGACCCCATTTCTTCACAGATGCAACAATTGAATATTTACATTCAAAATGAAAAACCTAAAAGAAACGTAATACATTTTAAAGTGTGACCAAATAATAATCTTAAAACATAAAAAGACAGGAAAAAAAACATTGTATGTGTGCAGCAACCAAAACACCAGGTTAGCGTCTACGATATGTTTCAATGGGAAAGAAAAAGCAGTCTTATTTAAACATATAATTGACTTCATGAGTGCATGTATTTCTACGATGTCGCAATGGTAAGTCCTATAACCCTGACCTTGCTGTTGGATACAAATAGTTAAATAATACCCGATCTTTGGCGGTATGCAGGATCAAATCTCAGATGTCCCGTCAAAGGGAAAAATAAGCAGTGAATGTTTGCTAATATCAATGGAGCTTTGTAAACCCCTTTGCTAGTTATGTTTTTATGGAACATTTTTATGGTTCAATCTCACCAAATATGTTCGCATCAACAAGATTTTCTTTAGAAGGTTGATGTGAAAAGCATGATAACCCTAATGTGTCTTTCAATTAGGACCATTGGTTGCTAATACATTAGCCATTCAAATTTGAACAGTCAAAAATCTGATCAATGCTGATGTCACCTCTTTTCTAAAAAAGCGAAGGTTGTTTCTTTTATCACTTACGCACTACTTGATGTTACTTCACTATTGACGAAGGTGAAAAGCCTGTGCTGCCATAGAGCGCTTCAAAATGTATGCAGAGTGTAAATACTTCAGTGTTGTGCCTTTACCCATTCTCTATGCTCTGTGCTGCAGATGGTAGCTGTTAAATTACTTTATATGACCTCCTCTCTGAATTCAGAGAATCATCGGAAGGCCTGTTTTTGATCTGCAAACACAACAGGTCATTTGAGAAAAGCATTCAGGACTAAACGGTGCTCTTTGTGTCACGGTGGCACAGCAGCACCGGTGCAAAAAAAGACATTTCAATCAGCCAGTTCAACAACAATGCTTACAGACGTGGTTTGACCGGCTTGTACTGACTTTAGATTTCAAGGAGGCCCTGATTTTGGACAAAGAGGTGTTCAAATCCAGCACTTGATAAAAGGAAAGCAACATTGGCAGAGAAGCGGACCCCATATCACACACTAAACACACTATGTAAAGGGGGGATTATTTACAGAACAGCTACCTGTTATTTTCACTTTTATACATCAGCACTTACAAGCGTTCACTGAAAATCCCGGGCTTCACCCTGGAAGAGGTCCCTCTGAGCACAGTCCAGGCCACTCGTTAATCATCCAGACCTCCTGCCATCCGTGGCATTCAAACACGGCTCAGTGCTGAACTACTGCCGCTGTATCCGATCCACAGAATCCTGTTTTAATCAGCCACGGGTAGGTAATCCATCCCTAAGCCTCCGCGGCAACGTATCAAGCAGATTTGACCACATTACTCTTGGTGATGATACATCAGCGGGGGCCGTGAGGGGACACAACCACGGTGAACATAAGAAGAACAGGGGTATACACAACAAAAAAACGATACCAGAGAAATTCCAAACAGTGCTCCTGACTCCAGGAAGCCAGTAGTGCAGCACTCAGCGTCAGCTTGAGGCAAATGAACCCCCCCTTTTTAAAACCAGCGGTCGGTAAGGCCGACTGTCCGCGGCCGCTCAACTGCAGCACAGCTGCTCTGACACCAGCAGGGTGTCGTAGCCGTAGATCTCCAGCAGGTGGAGCAGGAATAGCCTGTCTCCATGGGGATCCAGACCCATGGCCCTCACGCTCTCCTGGGTCAGCGTGGGGTCGGGGCTCCCCGCCACCTCGCCGAGGGTCTGGAAAATCCGGTTGTTCTGCTCCAGGAAAAACCTGGATGAAAACACATTGGGAAAGAAGGGCGAGTAGTTTTACACGGCTCTTCGCTCGGCTCCACAACTAAAAAACGATTTTCATTTTGTTGGCAGTTTGCTGACGGTTTAAACCCCCCCCCCCCCCCCCCCTCCCCCTATGAAGTTCACTGATCTCCTCCCACATCCCTGGAGTTTCCATTTCACGTCTCTATTCTGAACAGCAGCGGTGATGAGATGGTTCCCCGTGCAAGATTTGACAACTGCAGTAACTGAGAGAAAGGGCGGGAGGTTCTGTCACACTCATCCTCTCTTTGATGCAACGTATCTGAGCTGCCGCTGTGCTGACTGTTCTCGTGAATAGACACGGACACTGGTTTACTTACAGGATGAAGAGATCCTCTTCACTGGACACACAGTCGCCATTCTCCTCCTGGGAGTACAGCAGCATCTGCCTACACACACACACACACACACACACTTTATTTCTAGCTGTTAAAACAATGCTGCAGCTACAATGTATGTTGACAATAAATATATATATATATATATATATATATATATATATATATATATATACATATATATACATAATACAACACCAGCCTCTGCTTTTTAATCCCCCCAGTAAGTAAATGTAACGTCCCCTACCTCTGTTCGGTGAGTTTGCGATATTTCTCCTTGTCCGCGTTGCTCAGACGGAGCAGAGACTTCAGGCCGTCCCTGTAGGTCTTCACATTCTGATTGTCCACATACACGTCGTACAGGTCCTTCTTCTCCTCAAAGATCTTCTCTGTCGTACCTAAGCGCACAAACAGTGCGCACAGGACCTCTCGCGTTCAACAAACCGATCGTACCTGCAATAGATGTGTGTATTGGACCGACAAGCGTGGACGCGCTTCACTTACACGCCACGTAGGAGAGCTCGTTCTCCAGGGCGCTGATGTCGGCCACGTTGACGTAGAAGAAGGGGCGGAACTCGGGAACAGCCACGCCGATGCCGGGGATGGAGATGTTCGCCAGGCAGCAGCAGCAGTAAACTGAGAGGGAGGAGGTGGGCGAGGGTTACAGCTGTATGATCGACCATTGAATACGGTCAAATCTTTATTTTTTTTCATTTATAGTGTCAGGAACAAAAAGCCGTTTTCTTGGGAATCCTTACACATTTTGTTCAGCAAGATAACCTTCATAAATGAAAATCACATCAAATGTGGATGCAAAAGAAAACGACTGGTGCCTCCAGCTTAATATCGACCATACAAACCTCCAGTGGGGTACAACTCATCCCACCTGGACCTCCCAAAACTATTAATTTAAACTTCTATTCAAACGAGGCGCTCTCTCACCTCTGTAGCAGACCACGCCCACAGGTGGAGGGCAGAAGATGAGGATGCGTCTGCGGAGGAGAGCCAGTTTCCACAGCACCATGATCTGCTCCCCGAAGAAGCGGATGAACTGGGACATGCAGCCTGCAGGGTGGGTGATCTGTTCCACGGGTATCAAAACACACAGTTACTGGGTGATACGACGAGAAAGACGGCAGTTGTGTAAAGTGTAAACGCCCTTCCCACCTTCATCTCGGGGTGCATGCAGTGGTTGATCGCTGCTCCCCAGGCATTGGCCGGGCACGCAGTAACAACACCATCACCGCTGGGGGGAAGAAGCGCTCTCTTGTCCTCATAGAAGGCCTCCAGGGGCGAGTAGTGGCCTGGGGATTGAAGCTGGAGCCTTCAGAGGTGGGCAAAGACAAAAGGACATTAAGTAAAACTGGAAAAATTCTAAATCAGCAACCAGAGAGACAAAATTGTTTTTGTTTGTGGACATTTAGGAAACAAGATGTCACAACAAGGTGCCGAAAAGGTATCCTCACAATAGATTTTCAGTTGTATTCCAATATGCATGTGGATGTATTTTCCCTGTTCAGCAGTTTCATTATTTAGATTCATCTAAAATAGGCAAGAATGAGAATGTGGGTTTCTTGGCACCTGAAGCGTGTCCACAGGATTTTAGACTCAACCTCCCCTAGAAGTAGAATATTATCTGACTTAAACTATTATATTACATTTGAGCCCTGACAAATCTCCATCCTATCATTTTCCTTGTTGGCATCCTTAGCATGTCCCTGCGTTCTTTTACCCGAGAGTGGAGGAAGCCTAACAGATCAGAAATAGATGGAAAACGGGAGAAAGTATCCAGACATAATGAAATATCTTAACCACCTCACGACCAACAGTGAGCCCTTTGTATAACCGTCAGGGCAGTCAGCCGATGGGGAATGTGGAGAGAGCTACGTGGGGAATGATGAGTGAGGAGCGTGACCTAAGCATGACTGCAGGCCCGGTGAGGCTGGGGAGTGTGGGAACCGGAGAGGGAAGGAGGGGGGGGGGGGGGGGGGGGGGGGAATATAGACAAAGCTGTGTTCAAAGACAGACTGTGACATTGATGAGATAAATCTCTGGATTAAACCCCAACG
Organism: Gasterosteus aculeatus; assembly: GCF_964276395.1. Lineage (NCBI taxonomy): Eukaryota > Metazoa > Chordata > Actinopteri > Perciformes > Gasterosteidae > Gasterosteus > Gasterosteus aculeatus. Next base: position 26,013,777 of record NC_135691.1, read on the forward strand.
TTCACGGCTCGGACCGCAGCAGCGAAATGACCAGTGGGGTTTAAGGATAGTGTAAGCGTGGCGCTGCCTACGGAGAGAAAACAGAAGTGAAGGGAAAGTGTGAGTGCTCTATTTGAGATGAGGGAACAGAGAAGAGGAACGAGGCTCGGAAAAGACCCATGAGTGGCTCTTAGTGGCCATATGCCAACTTTGGTGTGGACCCATATTGCCATAATAGTCGGAGTGGTGGTGAAGACAAGCGGAGTGAAACATTTATAACTTATAATTTTTATAATTTATAACTATAGCAAAATACTGCTATTCAATTAATAATAATGTGAGTAATTTATTGAGCAAAAACAAATATAAGATGCTGAATGAGGTCATTGCTTCTAATCTGTATACTATTATACTGACTTTAAAAATGTGGAAAGTCCTTAAAAGTCCACTGAAAACATAGCAAACATCTACAACACTTCCTCAGGAAATGTGCCGTGGTATAAAGCTCCAAAACTGCTATTAAATGGACATTGTGGTGAGGCTGTTATTCCACTGTCCACTGTGTATATTTATATCTCTGGGATGGACGGACCAATTCATCTCAAGTTGTCCCTTTGGGGAATTTGTGATTGCGTCCATTTTTCCCGGTTTTGTTTCCCCTCAAGTTCTTCTCAAGTCCTTCTTGACCAGCTCCTCCTCTTACCTGACCTGGTGCTCCAGAAAGCTCATGTAGCGGTAGAGCAGGGTGTAGGAAGGAGACAGGATCCCTACCGACTTCATCCTCGCCCCCCTCTCCACCGCGCTCTCCACCGCCATGTTGGCGAAGCAGGCCAGGCCGAAGTAGCTGCCCTTCCGGAAGTAGCTGTGGATGGATGGAGGGGAGAGGGAGACAGACGAAGCCATGAGTCACCAAAAGCCAAAGCACTGCCAGATGGCCGGCCTTTCTTTTCCTTTTTTTCGCCAGGCAATACTTTTGTGTGCCGCTGTGACCTGCCAGGAGGAAGACATGGGGCCGCATCCTAATACTAACAAATGAGCCCCTTCCCCCCTTCTTTTTGTTTTTTTTCCATTATTGAGGAAAGTTGACTCCCTCGACTGTGCAAATGCTCCTTGTTGATCGCGCTTACATGAAGTCCGTGGTGACTCTGTGGGAGCCGCTGGCTATGGCCTTGAACTCCACCCCCTCCAGGTCCATGTCTTTGGGCAGGCACCACTCCAGCATGTTTCCTACCGCACGCACACAAGCAACAGAGAGAGCAGACATGACCACTGGTGAATATACTTCCACCAATTACATTTCATGTTGATCAAACCACAGTGACACAAACCGACTGGATTCCTGAGGGTCCACCATGTCCCCTATGTCAGCAGCAGCTGAGCAAATGGTGGTCTGATAGGAGGGTTTTTCTAATGTAATCATTAACTACGCTTAACCGTCAGTGGAGGGTCTGCAACTAAACGTGACTTCTTTCATCAGATTGGGCCAACAGGTCTGTATCATCCACCTGCAGCTGAACATGAAAGATTCTCTAGTGCCACTTTGGTTATTGACTTAAAGTATTAAGCTTAAAGTATCATGCAGAGCAAAGGGCTATTTCCTGTACGGACAGACCAGTATTGAAAGACCCCTTAGAGACATCACATTTATCCATTATATCAATTTACCAATCGAAGCACAAAGCCAAAATGCTTAGCTTGGATTTCTGTCAGCATCATGCCACGTTATTATAAGTGAGGTACTAAATTGAATCGTAATCCTAATCCTCTACGTTCTCTGCACAGTGTAGACTCAGAGGTGGTTGAGGAACTCTCTGGGTCTTGTTTCCTTCACTTTCCATCATTTCTTTCCCTCATTTTCCTGTCACTCATTTCACAAGAAATATGAAAAGAAAAAAATAATTCTGGTAGAATAAAGAAAAAGCCTGCACCCGCTAATTAGGCACATATACTCCAACTGATTTTGGTAAACTGTTTTTGGGGTTAGTGTATTTTTTAAAATAAGCAGAAATGAAATTAGGCGCTTTTTTGTTTTACAGACTGACACAACTGTTAATAATTTATATATTGTTATGATACTAAAGTATATGTACATTTTAACATGAAAGGGACCAAGATATTTGTGATAATGAAGCACTGAAACATCTCTGTTACACACTAGTCTGATCTTGTAGAATGGAATAACAATATAAGGAATAAAATAGTTTTCCTCTACATAGACATCACATATACTGCATATAGTAGATCTTCCTAAAATATATTCTGTAAATAACTGATTTATTTGTGAACAATAACATATTCTATTTGACTGTATCACGTGTCACAAGCAGCCACACGACACAGCTCATAACATCTTTGACTGTATGGACCAGGACTTGAACTAGCTATAATCTCCCTTGATATTTGCCAAAGCTGCTGGAGGTGTTTTTTTTATTAAGTATTCTTCTAATCGGTTGTAATGTCTCATGTCGAGACCAGACATGCTGCATAACCATAAAGCACCTGCAGCTCCACCCTGCAGGGAATCTCCTCCGTCGCAACCAAGTCACGTTTCCCCTGTTATGTTGAACTATTTGATCTCAGGATAAGATCCAGCACGCCCTTCATTAACAATGTATACAGCTACTCTGCAGAGACAGGTGGATGACTGATTTCCATCCCAGAACTTTTAATAATGTCTCTAAACGTCGTTGCCAGGTCAGAAAAGGCCACACCTGTAGACGAAGGTTCTGCAAGACTCTGAACGAAGGTTCTGCAAAACACGCGCTCTTCTTTTTGCCTGCATTAGACACATTTCTTCCTGGCTATAAACATGATGGGTTCTGTTCATTTTGGGTATCACTTTGATATAGCAATCGTAATTCCGTTTAGTACAACGTTAGCCGGTGTCCCACCTGATCTGGTATTGAACGTAACCACAAAGACCGACACTATCTGGTCCTTCTCCTCCCATTTCACCATCCTGTCTTCCAGCGACGGCTCCCTCGATTCTGAATCCGAGGGTTGATGCTCGTGGTCGGGATGCAGGGCTTCCCCGCTGCTCGTCGTCGGGGTGCTGGAGGTCGCGGGTGGGGCGCTGCAGCCGTCACCGTTGGACGCAGACCTGCTGGCGGTGGGACCCCCCGGAGCGCTGCTCCACCCGAGCCCCGGCGCGGAGCATCCCGGCGAGGCACGGCCGTTGGAGGGGCTCGCCAGGCGCTCCTTGGCGCGCGGTGCCGCTCCCGCGGGCCGCTCCGCGGACGGAACCTCCTCCCAGTCCAGCAGAGGGGCTCGGTCCGACCGCTCCACCATCCCGCCGGCGGTCCCGCCTCGTCAGTCTCACGGGTCGCGAATGATGTCTCAGCCGACAGGGCGTCCGGGTCCGTACGTTGATGATCACAGTTTAAAGCAATTCCCGCATCGTAAAGTGAGGACGTTCTGCACGGAACGGTTGCATCGTGGATCAGATTGATGTTACGCGCAGCAGCACACACATCTGTCTTTATAATCTTTCTGGTCTGGGAAATCACAAATGTGATGCTGTTGGGAGAGGGGCAACTCCTTCGTCTGATCTGAGCTGCATTCAAAACAAGTCACTCGTTCAGGTTGCATCCGCTTTAATGAGAATAGCTCCGGAGCGCTTGGAAACGCGTGGCCGCTTTGGCCTCTTGAACGCACTTTGTACCAGAACGTCGGGATGAAGCTTCTCTTCAAGAGCAGCACTTTCGAGTAAAATATTAATGTTTTCATAAAAAAAGATCCAAGTGTTTAAATCTAAAAGGCTGTTCATGCCCCAACTATATTGTGATTTCTTTTACTTATCCTGTTAGCTGCTATTGGTCCACTTTACAGTTGGCTGCCCATTATCAAATGTGTTGAATGTTGCGAAACAAAAACAAAGTCGAGGTGAGAGTTGGTGACGTAGTCCAGCGACACGTCAACCACACGGAAGAAGGTGCCCATCCGACCTGCCACGGAAGTGCTGACTGAAGAGCCGTAGTCTTATCGAAATGGGTAAAGTATTTAACTAATGGTCAACAAAATATGTATTTTTCCATTAGATTACCTATAACCGTTTTGTATATGAATACCTAACGTAGATACCGCTTTAGCTCTGCGTTGTATGTGCCTGCTTCATTTAACGCATTGTTGCCTGCTAGCTAGCCAACTTAACGTTAGGTAGCTAACGTTAGCGTTATTTACAATGAACACCGTGTGTTTACGGTGTCTGGCGTTTTAGTGTGGACAGCTCCTTGACGTGTTGTCTCCAAGTTATCAAGACTACCGGTCTTATATATGCAAGGACATACGAGAAAAGCAGGTCCATTTGCAGTTTTCAGTTAACTAACGTTAATTAAGTTAAATTGTGCCATAACGTCAGTTGCCTTACTGATGCTAAGCTAAACCCAGCTAACCTGTTTAACCACCTGTCAGTCCGACCTAGTTGTGACATGAGAGAAAAACTAACTTGAATTAATTCACGTTGAATTCACCCTGACATATTCTGTCTCCGTTGCTTTAACGTATTGTGGAACATAAAGTAGCCCTCAGGTTAGCAGGGGATTTGCGATCGGCTAACTGTTGATAATTTGTTAGTGCAGAGTCAAAAAGAAGTGCACCAATGGAGCCCAAGGTGATGCATTAACCTGACAAATCCAAAGTTAGCTGTTGTGTCCGTACGTTAATTTATTTTGATCCATGCACCAATCAAAGTCACTTATCTCAACATCTTCTTTTGTTTGACATTTGTGTAGGTGGTTTCTTCTCTAATCTTTTCTCGGGCCTGTTCGGCACCAGGGAGATGAGGATTCTCATCCTGGGTTTGGACGGTGCAGGAAAAACGACCATTCTGTACCGGTTGCAAGTTGGAGAAGTGGTTACCACAATCCCCAGTATGTCTTTCTTTACTTACTCTTTGATCTCCTTACACGACATGCGTATATTCACATCTGCCTAACTGTCAGTTTGTCAGAGAAACTCTTTAGTGGTACGAGTGCACCCTATGTTCAAACGGGGTATTGATTATGAGGAACAACGTGTCTCCGTCGCTAGGCTTGGCTAACACAGGCAACCGGTTTGGGCAACATTCTTGCCTTTGCCACACAGGTTTTGAATGGACAGGAAAGTTATTTGAAAAAAATAAAGCTTTTCAGGATTGGATTTATTATTTATAATCAAGTGTGCGGCTAGCAGCAAAACATACTTCATAAGAAGAAGAAAAAAATATTAGTATGATTTGCACATCAGTTTGTGGTTTTAAAAATGTAAATGGAAGTACAGACATAAGTGCTACAGTAAAGCAAGGTTATTTTGCTCGGTCAAAATTACGTGGAATTTTACAGGTTAAAGATTTAGCAAATACATTTATTTGCTCTATGTACCAATTCTTTTAATTGTAGCTTTACAAAAACAGTTCATCTTGTTATCCCAATAACACTACAGTTTATTTTAGTGCACATCATAATCCCATTCCTATAGATAACATGGTGGTGATAATCAGGCTCACATTCTCTGTTCTGACGGTGTCCATTTGGGTTTCTCTCCGCACAGCAATCGGGTTCAATGTCGAGACAGTCACGTACAAAAACCTGAAGTTCCAGGTGTGGGATCTGGGTGGACAGACGAGCATCAGGTAGGTTGTGGCAGATTGTTTCTGCTGTCGAGCTCCCGGCGGGTGAGAGATTTTTTTTAACGTATTCACCTGACTTTTTTTTTTGATTTTGTCTTTATTCTTCCATCCTGTTCACGCACTCTTTGATGGACTTCTCCATCCTTCTCTGTCTCTTACGACACGCTTCCTCTCTGTCTCTCCTTCCCAGACCCTACTGGCGATGTTACTACTCAAACACGGATGCAGTAATCTACGTGGTTGACAGCAGTGACCGCGACAGGATGGGCATCTCCAAGTCTGAGTTGGTTGCTATGTTGGAGGTGAGAGGCTTAATCTAAACTGAAACCTGAACATGTTAAACCTCGTCAGATGTGCACTTCTCCTCTACTGCAACCAACATGAGGTCCTATTATTAACATTCCAACACTTGTTTTGATTGTTAGACATTTTACACTCACTTTACATTGTTGGTTACCTTGTGTTTTAACCAGGAGGAAGAGCTGAAGAAAGCCATCCTGTTGGTGTTTGCAAACAAACAGGATATGGACCAGGCAATGACACCCGCTGAGGTGGCCAACTCTTTGGGCCTTCCTGTCCTCAAAGACAGAAAATGGCAGATCTTTAAGACCTCGGCCACAAAGGGTACGGGTCTCGACGAGGCGATGGAATGGTAGGTTTTACCATACTTACCGTAAAGGAGCCATAGAAATGGGACTGAATGGGTGTCCACTATGTTGAGAGGGAAGAGGTTTAGTTTCATCCAGAACTACATTCTTACTTGTCAACAGTGTTCAATCTGGTGTTGGCAGACCCGTGCCTAACGATACCCCCCCCCCCCCCCCCCCCCCCCAAGGGTACGGCTTCAGTTCCCCAGACAGCAACATAACTCGTACAAAATATTTTAAATATAGTGTTCTTTTTTTTTTTTTTTTTGAGTTTCTTCTTAAATGCCGGTGTCTTAATCCACAGCTTTCCTCCTCTGTGGTACCTCCTGTCCTTTTTAAGATGGGGACTGTACCTATTAATGCACTTAATACGGATAAGTACCATCTACAACCCTACTTCGAATGATCTGAACAATCCCTATATTGGCATAGTAAATAACCTCTTTGATATGGCCATGAACAGGCCTCAGCCATAACAGCTCCACTGCCTTTGGAAATGGTTCCTTTTCTAACAGTCCAGCCATGTTAAAGTAGTCAACGTGGCGAGCTCGTCAATAAGTCCATTTCACGACTTGACGCATGGTTGTCAATATTGGTTTATATTGCACGCCGGGTTATCTTCATGCTTTGGCTGATTTGTTTGCTCTGTCTCTTCCCTTGTAGGTTGGTGGAGACGCTGAAGAGTCGGCAGTAAAGGCTTCCACCCTTTCTGTAAATACTCTTGACCTCTGACCTTCCGTTATGAAGCCTTGTGACTGACCTTTCATCCCACTTTCCACTGGAATCCCCAATTGCACTCCTCCCCTCCTCCAACCCACCTGAAGCCTTGGCTGAGCCCTCCCAATTCCTAACGCCTTTCAAGTCTGGGACCCCCGGGTGACGGCTGCAGTAACGTCTGGACTGGGCACACGCTCCCGATGCCACGAGCGAGGGTTTAAAAGAGCTAGACGAGTCTGAATCCACATTTTTCCTTTTTGTAAATGCAAAGAAAATTCCTAGCACACGTGAAAAGGCGCAAATGGGACGATGGAAGTGTCATCACGCCTGACGGGGAATCTCTAAATGAGGCTCCTTTGAAAGATCATCCACACTAGTGCTCCGTAGCGTTGTCGAAAAGCGCACGTCTTTACCCGACCGTGCGTCAGCTAGATGCACCAGTTAAACTCCCGTAACGCCACCAGAAGAGGACGGGCGCCCATGTGCGCGCAGTGCCGTCATGATCCACCGGAAGGCGGTGTTTTATCGTAAAAGGCACAAATATCAGTCCTGCTCCTCAACTAAGCAGCCAGAGGTGAAGACGCGATCACTGGGGAGAAGCTGCTTGATGCCAAATCATTAGAAACTGTATGATCATATGCTGGACTAGTCATACCGCTCTGTGACCCACCGGCTGGGTTGGTAGAAAATGTTCCAAATACTTTTGGAAATTGCTAATTTGACCTCCATCTCATCCACTTTAAGTCTTCTGGCCAAGTGTTACTGCAGCCTGGGCGGTTTTTGTACTATATTGTTAGGCAGATAGAATGTCATGGATTTGTTTTTCTTCCTCTTGTGTACTTGTTCTTTTAAAAAAATAGTTAAAGCCCTTTTCCTTTGAAAATGCATCTTTGGCAATTAGTTACTGAACACTAACAGTATGCTCAAAGTTTTATGGTTGCATATTTATATCTGCTTGTACAGTAAATGATTCTCAGTAAAGAGTGCTATCAGTGATTGTACCATTCTCAGTTTACATGTCTTTCCACAACATCACCGTTTATGACGTTCAGTCCTCGCTCTAAACACATGTATGTTGGTTCGCTCCTGCGCAGACAAGACCGTATGCAAGTAACGTCACAAAAAACTAGGTATAAATCATCCAAATATAAGTAACTCATTCTGTAGTTGAACACACACAGGGTTAAAAGAGCTGTACGACTTCAGACAGTTAAATCCCACATTTGTGTGGTTTGGAAAACCTGTTTAATGTTAAACTTTACTGGTCTGTCGATGTACCATACAGTCAGATTCAATGGCATTACTCATGTTTTGGACCTTTGTTCGCGTAAAAGCCAATTTTATCTTCAAAACAGGGATGCTGAGCGAAGATGTCTCATCCTTTTAATTACAAAAAGTCCATTTAAATGCACAGGATACAAATGGAATCAAGTCTACACTTTGCTCACAGCAAAATAAAACGTTTAGTTCACTAGTAACAAAGACATCCTGCTGTGTATAGGCAGTTACAGGACGACATCTGTAGGATTCTTATGGAAGATCACAAAGTGAAACTTGTCTGTGAAGGATGGACGTGTCCAGCCAAATTGAGTCCCTCTCCGGGATGCAATGGGTGGCTTTCAACGCCACCTAGTGTCCTTAATAAAAACAGCAGCCTCTGTCGTGGCTCACTTCACTATGGCCAGGTCTCTGAGCGCGTGGGTCCGGCTCCTCTTGGCTTTATACCCGGGCCGGAGGAACTCGATCTTCCTCTTCTTGGCTTCTATTTTGTTCTTGTTCTTCTTGAGTTTCTTCTTGGCGGCCATTTCTGGGTTGGACACCGCCTGGGGGGGTAAAACAAGAGAAATAAATGAGTGGGAGGAATGAAGTTGGCCCTTGTGTGTTACCGCGGGGTGGTGGTGTGGGGGGTGGGGTTTCGGTGGTCATCGTACCAGCATGGCTCGGTGTTGTTTGCGCGCCACTCTCCTCTGTGAAAACTCCTTCTGGACGGCGGAGAAGGCCAGAGAGAATCTCTCCAGTCCCACCTGCTTCTTCAGCAGCTCTATCAGCTCCTGGGCCAGGTTCTTCAGGGTGGGATCTGGACAGAGCGAGTGATTAGTTTATTCCACAGAGCTTTGCCCTCACCATGACACACGTCAGAGCGTTTCAAAGACTGGTTAGGAGCAGGTACCTTGGTCTGCATACGTGCTGTCCAGCTCTCGGTAGAGAGGAGTGATGAGAGTGGTCAGATAGGGGCCAAGTCGATCCTTGCCCAGGTCTATGGCCATTGCCCCGATGAACTTGAACACGCACGTTCTCTGTGGCAGGGTAAAGACGGCCATTTTCAAAGTTAGAATTTAAAATTAATTCAAAAGGAGTTTTGTTGATGTTGTCACAAATGGTAACTTTCAGAATTATTAGATTTACTAGAAAATGTACCCGTATAATTAACGAAATGTATACATTGATTTTGGTACCCATCCGTGAGACTGGACTTAATTAGTAAAAGTGTACCTATCTTTATGTTATCTAATGCTTCCTCAAAACCTCTTTATTCTGGTGACATGAAAATTGTTCCCTTTTCTCTACCAATCCCTTAAATGCACCTTGAGGAGGCTTCTCTGTTACTGTGTTAGTTAAGGGGTGAGGACGCAGAGAGCCACGTGAGCATAACGAGAAGCACCCGATGTACCTTCAAGGGGACTTTGGGAGTGTGTGCTGCCTCTCTCTTGGTCATCAGCGACAGCTTCTTTATCAGCCACAGCAGCGAAGGAGGCCGATCATCCTTGTCGGCTGCGTCGTCCTCCTCTTCTCCGCCATCTGCTTCTTTTTCCGCCCCCTCTTCGTCTACTACGTTCTCAGTCAGCTCCTCCTCCTCTTCTTCCACTATGTTCTCCCTCAGCTCCTCCTCTTCTTCCTCAGGAGTAACGTCAGACTCGGGAGAAAGAAGGTAGATCACCTTGCCGACGAACAGCAGGTTCTTGATCACCTGCGGGCGGAGCAAAGAATTGCTGTTAGTCAACTCTGACATGATTTAGATTCCTCTTCCACAATAGTCTCAGGTGGGTTTCTGTGGAGTTTGGTCACCTGCTCTCCTGAAGCCACGTCGAGGAACTTGGACTGTAGCTGATGGCAGAACGATAACGCCAACTCCCTCATCTGTCACAAAGGCGGCAGAAATAACTTTTTTAAATGATTTCAGATTAAGGAATAATAAAATGCAGAAATCAGATTACAGACGGGAAAAAGAAAAAGAAAAAAAAAAGCCCTCACCTTCTTGTCCAGGCTGCTGGTGATAAACTCCGTGGCTGCAGGCCGAGGGGAAGCATCTCCCTCTCCTCTCCACAAGGCGACCAGCTGCTCCGCCGGATGAGCGGCGAACAGCTGACCAAAGAGCTGCGAGGCAGTCAGCCACACCCAGCAGTGAGGGTACCGCAGGTGGGCTTCAATGTGACCTGCAGGCGGAAACCACATCGACAACTTGTAGCTGGTCGCCTCTGCCACATGGTCAAGTTGCTGCTCTAATCCGTGTGTTTACTTCATGCTTTAGCGAGTGTGTGTGTGTGTGTTGCGTCTGCACAAGTGACAGGGAGAGTGTGTGTGTGAGTCTCCTTTACCCCAGATCCTACAGAGTGTGTCGTGAGGCTTGCTGAGCTCCAGCAGGCCGCAGTGTTGGCAGAGTTTGGTGATAAGAGTCAGAAAGCTGAACAGCAGGCGGTCTGCTCCTCGCTCATCCTCCTCCTCGTAGATCTGAAAGACAGCGAGGGGGTTAACGCGATTCCTTTTCCGACCGATACCGACTGGGCAAATGGGTCCACTCACGTCTTCGTAATTTTCAGGGTGGATCTCTTTCTCCAGCAGAGGCAGCAGGTCGTCCGTGCGACGGGTAAACTTCTCCTCCTCCACCTCCACGTACAGGCCGCAGATCTGAGCCCCGAGGCGCCGCAGGTTGGCCTGGGGGGGTTAAATAAGATTCAAAACCATTTAAGACCAACAAACCAAACAAGAAGTTAATATTACAAAATACACAAACTCTAAAATGCCCTACAGGTGTGTGTGTGTACCTTTGGTGCATTCAGCCATGTGGTGACCAGGGAGAACAAGGCGTTGTGGTGGTTCAGGTCCAGCTTGGCCAGCAGGGCCTTGATAGCCATGGCGGCCATTTTCTTACAGCGGGCAGAGTCATCGTTGAGCACGACCAGGGCCAGCGGGGCGAAGAACAAGCCGTTGTACTGAAACAGCAGCCGCTGAGAGGAAAATGATAAGAAGTTTGCCAATTCAAAAGTCTGCAGTCTGCTCAGGTTTGATCACAATATAGACAATGTCGCTGTCATACAAATGCAGCATTAAGCAAAGTTTGTGCTTTTCTTGACCACGTGGACATTTACACACCTGAGGGAACGTCTGGAAGATGTAGGCCAGCATCTCCAGCACAGACTCCCTGCCCATGTCGTGCTCGTACTGCAGCTGGGCCACCACAAAGTCGAGGTGCCCTCTCAGCTTCTTCCCCAGAGGGTAGTCCAGCAGGTATTTTAAAAACATCTGCAAAATATGGACACAAGAATTTTTATCATTGGCTCTACAGCGCGGTAGAAGAAATGTGGCTTTTCTTGATGCGTGCGAGTACCTGTCGACAGCGAACTCTGACCATCATATTGCTGCTGGTTACGGAAAGCTTGGCCACCTTTTTCAACACCTCCTCCATCTCCGGAACAATGAGCTTCCTGAACAGAATGGCCTGGAGGAGACAGATGGAGCTTCATACATCGCTCAGGCCACAGTGAATCCTGGAAGAATTTGGCAATCAAGTGGTCAACATCTGAGCGGCTACCTTCAGCAGGCCGAAGGCCGTGGCTTGGCGAGACTGGTCGTAGATGTCTTCCTCAGCATATCCCAGCAGCACTTGCAGTTGAGTCTCTGAAATCTGGTTGTTTTTGACATTCTTCACCATTATGGTGATGGCCTGTAAGAAACATCAACATTTATGCAATCTTTTTTTTCCCACCATTTATTTGGAGCGGAAACATGAAGATTAATATTATTCAACTTCAAAACTAATAATGTGGTGATGTCCCACAAACGGACAAATGCTTTCTCTCGTCTATCTTAAGATGTGTACATGCATGAGTATTCATCATCTCTGGCACCTTGAAGCAGTTCTGGACGAGCAGGAAGTTCTCCCCGTGGCCGGCTCCCGCCATGGAGTAATCCTTCAGCAGGACGAAGAGCGGCTTGGCCAGCTGGCTGGCGTTGTGCTCCACTGCCGGCAGGGGGAGCTTCAACATGCAAGTGAACGCCAGCAGAGCCTCTGTGATCACCTGGGAGGGAGGAGAGTCAGAGGGAGAGGTTGAAAGGCCGGCCGAAGCTCAAAGTTAGGGGTGGGGGGGTTAAGGCCCCCCACGTGGGCATAAGACGCTGGTACCTTGACGTGCATGGACTCGAGGCAGTCGAGCAGCAGCAGTACGAAAGGATCCAGCATCTCCAGAACAGAGGCGTCGGAGGACTTCACTTTGGATTTCTTCAGACTCAGGTGGAGCAGCTGGAAAAGGGGCGGACACACAGGATCGGTGACACTGTTATTTTGTCACATGTCTGACACTGTTATTTTGTCACATGTCTGACACTGTTATTTTGTCACATGTCTGACACTGTTATTTTGTTGAATCGTAGCTCTGGGAGCTGTTCAATGTGCACCTTGAGGCCGGCGCCAACGAGGATGTGCAGGTTGGTTCGGCTGCTGACCGGAGCCTTCCGACTTCCTCTCTTTGGAGTCGGAAGCAGGAGCAGGCAGCTGGGAGGGGGCAGCTTGGGGTCTGGGGGGGGCTTGGCCGAGGCTTTCTCTCTACAGAAAACAAATACAGACATATATGTGTACAGTGTCACAAATCACAGCAGGGAAATAAGCATTAGTGAGTGATGTGACGTGTGTGTGTGTGTGTGTGTGTGTACCGGTCTCTCTTGGTAAGGAGGGGCAGACTTTGGCTAACCAGGCCGTGGCATAGCAGTAAGATATCTTGAGATGTCATGCCCTCATTGACGAGCAGACCCAGGACCACTTGCCTCAGCACGGCAGCCACCCTGTTGCACACCTTCAGACTGGACGAATTCTCCAAGAGCTGAAAGCCAAATTATCCATGTTTTTTTTTAAGAGACTCTCCGGCGGCAGCATCACCTGAGTTTAAGCACATTTATTCGTACACTTAACCGGGTCTTTATTATTTCTTTTACACGCCCCCCCCCTCACCTCCTTCAATGGCAATAACAACTTGGTGACGCTCTCCCTGCTGCAAAATTGGGCCAGCAGCTGGTAGGAGTCCATGCTTTTGCTGTGCCGAGCCTCCATCAGCTTGGAGACGATCCCCTTCACCTCCTTCTCCTCGGCCACGGGTCCGAACAGCTCGTTGTTGAAGATCTGACCAACGAGGAAGAACAAGGATAAAAGATTATTATACTGAATAACCAAGCCATCTGATTGTAACAGAGGAAGCCTTTAGTAGTCTGAGGCGCTCTTACGTCGATTAGCATGTTCATGCACGGGTCCAGGTCCCCGCTCTTCAGGGTCGGACTGAGGACTGTCAGCAGCCGGTGTACTGTGAATGTCAGCACGTGGACCTGTGCCGAGGGGATGGCGTACAGAAGATTCATTAGGACTCATCGGGACACTTCTGACGTGCTTCAATGGTTGTTGTGTCCCTGTGTGCGCGCTCCTACCTGGTAGCCCTTGACCAGGGTCCCGTGCATCTCTTTGAGCAGGTACTGCAGGTACTTGTAGCCCAAAGTCTCGATGATCTTCACCAGGGTTCCCCTCGCCACTTCACGGACCTCCTGGAAACGGTTCCTCAGCACCACGCACACCTTGATGAGGATCCTGGACGCCACACACAAATATTACGAACAAATACAGAATATCTGTGTCATGAAAATGTTCTGTCAAAGCAAGTGCTGTACACGATGATATTTAAAAGTTCCATATAAATGATTCAAAGCACAGCGCATACCCGGGAAGGTTGGCCTCCATGACATGAGGCGGTAGAGTCTGCATCAGTTTGACCATGGCAAAGGCGATCGGTATCCTCGCCGTCTCCTCATCCTTCACGTCCTTCGACCTCACTGCCTTGTGCTCGTCGTCGCGCTTAATCTAAAACAAAAACACAAACACACTTCCGCTACTGCGCTGGTGCTCGGAGCCTTCACAGCGGTTAACGCTGGATTTGTGTGAGCGCGTCGTACCTTTGCGGTGAGACACTTTTGGAGGCGAGGCAGCACGGTGTTAGTGACGGTCTGGTGGATGGTGCTGATCAGAGACTCCAGCTCGCCTGCGCTCTGCGGCAGCCCGCTGCTCGCTGCCAGGGTTGCCGGCACCTTGGCTTCAGAGGCGGCGTCTTTTTTAGGGGCAACCTGCTTTTCCCCACCGGGGGTGTCCATATCCATGGGGACATCGGCCGGAGCGGCGTTACCGTCTACCTGCATCGCCTCCTCCTCCTCATTGTTGCCCAATTCAGGTTCCTCCACTGCCTCTGCAACACCCCCGGCTTGATAAAGATATATAGTTTAGTTCAATAATAATTTACCTTATTTATCTTTGATTTGTTTAAAAGCAGTGCGACATAGTCACTCACCCTCTCTGGCCTTGGCTGCTTCCATTTCTCTGCTGAGGGTCTCGTGGTCAAAATGGAAAGCATCCAGGACGGTGACCAGCAAACTTAAGGTATAGAAGCACACATTGTTAAATGAAAAACATCATTGAAAAGCAAGCAATAAAATGGCTTACAGTAAAAAAAAATGTTTTTTAAAAGAGACAATCCTACTTGGCAGCCAGTTTCTGCTCAGCCTGCCCTGTCTGCAGGACGTAGACGAAGTGTTTGAGGTAGTGAAGATACTTGGACCAGGTCAGCCTGCGGCACACAGCGCCCACAATCGCCACAGACGCCAAGATCATGTTGTCATGCTGGAGTGTGTGAGTAGAGGACAGTTAGACCCACTAACCAACCAACAACATTTTTTCTCTTTAAGCTTTAAACACTGTCCGAGTCACCTTCAGCATCTTCTCATCTAGCAGGGCAGTCATGGCGTACGGCATGATGTAATTCTGGAGAGAACGAGGAGTCATCACCACCTGGCCCTCGGTCAGCTGCTTGGCCAGCCTCCTCAGGGCTCGAGCACGACGGTGGATCTACACCGGAGGAGTAGGACGCACACCTCGGTTAGTGTGCAACAGAAAGATGTGGACGGACAGAAAGGAGGATTCGAGCTTACCTGGATGTGCTTCATGTGCTCAAAGAAGTCAGACTCGGGGTCAGTGTAGTTGGTGAGCTGTACCAGGTCTCTGAACTCTTTCTTAGAGGGGAAGGTCTTCACCAGGCAGGCCAGCACTGTGGTGTATTCATGCTGCACGCTCTAGAAGATGAGGGGGGGGGGTTAATACTTTGTGCATAGCTCCTTGTACACCTGGTATTGCAGCAGAAATGGGACGACGGGCGGGGGTTCCTACATCCGTCTTGCTCTGCAGCCCCCTGTGCACCGCGTCCAGGATGGTGTTCTGCACGATGTCCTGGTAGAGCTGTCCTCCAGCCCCGACCGCCGCCAGCTGGGTGATCACTGCAGACAGACACGTGGTGGCGTTGTCTCCCAGCGACATGTCGCCAAGCTGGAGGGGGAAAGGAGGGCAGAGGGAGAGATAAATCAAAGCTATTCGAGTAGTAAAATCATATTGATTTAGACAATTTCACGTGCACCATATATCTGCGTACCTCAAATGTGTGGAAGCAGTTGTACATGATGATGTAGATATAGTCCAGGTCCAGAGTCGCCATTTCTTTGACCCGCCTGGTGGCGTCTTGGAAAGCCGGCAGACGCACATCAAAGTGAATCTCATCCAAGTGTCGGCTGTCAAACGCGTTGAGCTGAAGACGGCGAGCGGTAAACAATGAGTGTCTTCTTACTGGCTGCAATGTGTGGATGGAATTAATGATCTTACCTTAGTTGCCAATTCAGTGATGTACAAGAGATTGGGCTCCAGATCTGACAGAGTCTGAAAGCAGAGCACCAACGGCAGATTGAGAAAGAAAAAAAATGGAGAGGGAGATGAGAGGCAAATGGACCTCTAAAGTTACAAACCAACATTTTGTTTGGTTCTCTGCAGTACCTGGAAGACATTGTTCAGGGCCTGCCTGGGCAGCTGGTTGTTAATGACGGCGAAGAGTTTGCAGAGCGGCCGCAGGAAGGCAGACGGCTTCACACACTGTCGCAGCAGGTTCTGCAGCGTTGCCAGAATGTCGATTGTTATCTCCTGAAACAAACCCACAACAAGGTCATCAACATGCAGCAAGAAGATTTAGAATCGATCGCACAGGACGACAACATTTATGTGTTCTGAGTTGAGCACCCCAGACACAGATGCTTTTATGGAAGCCTTCACTAACAAGAGCGAAAACTATGACCCTGGTTCTCACAACGCTTCATAACTTCTATAAGTGGAATAGTAGGAATAGTTGGAGATGGTACACGCAGCCCTGGATGCTGCATTCAAGTCAGCTCTTGATATTTTAAAGTAAATAGGATTACAATGAAATGAGTCTAATTTAAGCTTTCTGGACCATTAGTTTTATTTGAAATGAATCAGGTAGACGTAACTATAGATGGGCGACTTTGGGTGAGTGGGGAGCACAATCGTCCTCCAATCAGAGGGTTATGGGTTCGATCCCAGGCCCGGCTAACCCGCATGCCGTTGTGTCCTTGGGCAAGACACTTAACCCAACTTAGCTGTGACTACAGTGTGTGAATGGTAGTTACTGATGGCAGGTGTCACTGTGTGTGGTTCTACTGTCATCAGTGTATGAATGGGTGAATGATGTCATGTAGTGTTAAAGCACTTTGAGTGGTCAGAAGACTAGAAAAGCGCTATACAAGCGTTATACATTTACTATTGAGTCTTACTTGAGAATTGAGGCCTTTGAGGAGGTAGGGCAGCAACAAGCGGATGAGCACCGTGCTCTGCTCCTTGTCGCTCACAAACCGACTGACCCTGACGGGGGAAAATAAAAAATAAAACGAGTTTGATGAGACTACTGCATAAGGAATATTTCTCAGATAAATTGTACATTTGGTAAAACTATCAACACCAAATAAAGCCCTTACTTGGAGAGGATGTTGAGCTCTTTGGCCACGTGCGCCTTGAACTTCTTCTGCTTGAGTCGGCCCGTGTTGCGCACCACTCTGCTGAGGTACTGCAGCAGGGTGGAGACGTGAGGCAGCAGCACTCTGGAGCCCTGAGTCAATGAGTCTGGAGGACAATCAAAAACATGCACGGTTAAACCGACAATTAACTGCACACTGGATAAAGAGGATGTATGACAAAGGAAAAGGCAAACAGGCAAACTCGGCCAACCTGCAGTGATGAAAGAGCCCTCTTTGGGCTCTGGGAACACACTGCCGTTGACGCTCAGCTCGGTCTCAACGTCTGAAGCAACAAAGTCTTCAGTGGTTGCTAGAGACTCGGCAATGTCCATCACCGCCTTGATGGTCACTGGGGAAGCGTTCTTGGCGGAGAGGAGGGCGAAGACGTTAAGGAGGATGTTATACTCCGGCTGGTTTGGCCTCTCCTTGGCCAGGAGGGGGAAGTACCTGAGACGGACAAAACAAATCTTTTTACTGGCTTAAATTAACTCTGGATGAGAACTGGTCTTACGTGATGAAGAGGTTCTGGTAGATCGATGAGAATGAAGAAAGGGAGACTCTAACCTGGCATTTTTGCACCAGACATGGATGAGTTTCAGCAGTGGGCTGGGGGAGTAAGGGCTCTCAGTAGGGAGACGACACACCTGCACACAAAGGAAACGTTAACCACACCAACAAAACACACAGAAAAACACTGAGCTCGCTTGCAACACGTACCTGAGGCCAGACCACGGCCTGAAAGACAGCATCCAGCTCGTCTGCACTGAAGCTGTAGGAATCGAAGCCGTCAAAGAAGTCTTGGATCCTCAGGATGCCGAGTTGTCTCAGGTGCTTCAGAGGACCGATGCAACCTGGACGCAGCTGAACACAGAGGGAGGGGGGTGGGAATCAAGGCCAAGAAATTAGGTCTTCATTCTTTGGGGTTGTGTCTCTAAATGTGGGGGATTGTTATGTATACAGTGATCTATTCAAGTCAAATTTGAGATTTGAAAATTCATACATCATGAATCTTAATAAATGAATAAATAACTGTCAGCCCTTATCCAGATTACCTGGTCCCTGTGGTCCAGCACGACGGACACTGAGGCGGTGACACACAGCAGGATCTGCAGCACCTTGGGTAGGTGGAGGTGGATGAGGTGGCCTAGTTTCTGGATCACAACGTGGATGATGTTCAGCAGGCTGTGCTGGCGGCCCAGCGGCAGGACGGCACCCACGTCGGTCTTGGAGATCGCTTTCTTCACTGCTTCCAAGCAGGAGCCTGAGGACGACGGAATTCAGGAAAACGCTAAATATTAAAATCAGTTCTGATGTAAAAAAGAAAAACCTCACTTTTTTTTATGATTAAATGTATTTATTTTTGCTCATTATCTAATCAGTTCATCTACACAGTCAAGCAGTTATTTAAGAAAAGTTCTTATATTTGCAATAACTTGGAAATACACTCTTAATGAGACACTACCATAAAATAAAATTGTGTATTGATTAGGGTTGATACTGAATTAGAAAAAGAAAAAATACATCCAGCTGATGCAAGTGTGAGGCTTAGGGAGACGTCAAGCCGTTTAATACTCTTATACAGGTTGAAATACATGGTTTCATTACAAAGACAGGTTTCCCCAGAATATTTAACAGAAATGAAATATTTGCCTTCAGGGGAGATATAAAGCCATTTGCAACTAAAATGCTGAACTGTGAATCATGGCTCTGCATATTCAAACAGAAGATGCAGACTGGTTTAAAAGACATCTTTCATTTTCTACCACAGCCGAGTCCTACCTTCACTGTGATAGCAGATGGGCTCAAGCAGCAAGTCGATGAATATTCCCAGCTCCTGCTGTTGGCAACCTCCCAGAAAACGCAGGATAATGGAGGACCGGGTGGTGGCACTCGACTTCCCCTGAAACTTACTGCCTGCTTTACTGCGCATACGGCCGAACAGGATCCTGCGTATTAAAACACATTGAATCAGAGTGTTGGATAATTCAAAACAGACATATGATACATTATTAACTGGGGAAATACATGATGAAAAGGGCATACTATATTTTTTGTTGGTTATCTATTTTAAAAAGTAGATAATATTAATGTGTATCCTCACTGTGCATCTCGCCTGATCTCGCCTCAAATTATTATGATATAGGAAAGTCTGGCCAACCCACAAGTACCTCATGAGCAAAGGGATGAGTATAGCTCTGTGTGAAGCTTCAACCACTCCCGTCTCCTCAGTGATGTTGAATTGGATAATCTCATCTTTGAAGTGTTTGTCGTCCAGTAGCCTCTCGAGATTCTCCCTGTTCACACAAAAGGGAAACAACGGTAAGAACACACACCTTGTAGAGGTTAAATGTCTTGAACTAGGACATTTAAAAGAGACACTGGGATAAAATAAACTTCCATAATGAAGCTGTATAATAATACAATGTGTATTAAACAACCACTTAATATGATCTGGATTGCAAACAGCACACATCTTTCCACAGCTGTCACAGCTGTGTGACTCACACACACAAAATCATCTGTAATGCTAAACTTCCTCAGAAACACACATCTGTCTGCAGGTAGGTAGGCTGCCGGGAGGTTGAGTTAAAAGATGATTTGATAACAGACATGTTGTTGGGCAGAGCCAGCAGGAAGTTAACATTCCTCCGTATGTAACCTCAGCGCGTGGAGGTCCGGAGCTCTGATTCCTATCAAAGAGCCTCACAATGATCCCATTGAGGTAAAGAAAGAAGGGGAGATTGTTGCTTCAAGAGCTGCATTACTGAACACTCGCTGTTCAGGCGGTTGCGGTAGTTATCTTACTTGTATGGTACTATGTTGGGGTCTTTGTATGTAAGAACACATTCCAGTGCCACTCGCTGGATCTGATGGTTCTGATGGCAGAGCAACTGAACAAGGAGAGAAAAACATGACATTAGGATATTTCAGCCCAAAATTTCAGTGCGTCTCAAACATCATGCTTATAGCAAACTGGTGATACTTAGATCCCCAAGTAGAGCATATTTTAAAGATGCATGAAGTATCAACATTACCTGGTTGTATAGCTCACCGAGGCTGCTCTCCATGTAGAGAGAGCGCGGGTTGGTGAATTTGGCAAATACCTTCAGATGGGCAATCAGTTCTCTGGAAAAAAAAAAACACACCAATACGGGTTTGCAAGTCATAAACTGCAGAAACAAGCCAGAATTATGCTCACATTGTGAATAATATAACCTTAGTGAAAATAGAAAACCTGCTTTTATGGTTTTTATTAACGTTGTGCAATAGTTACTGAGACTATCACAATGCAGGGAAACAACATTCAGCGGGATGGTGATGTCTTACTTGGCAGCAGCTCTCTTAGGAGGACCTTTTTTCTCTCGTCTGCCTCCCTCCTCTGGCTCCTCCTCATCATCCCCTCCCTCTTCATCTTCACCCACAGTCATCCTGGACTCCTCTAGGGGAGCGCGATCCACCTTCCTCAAGTCCTGAGTGGGAGCCACCTGTAGGTCGGCGTGGTAAAACTCGTTCCTGACAACGAAACAAAAAAAGGACCTCAGTGCCGGATCCTTTGATGGCGATTGATCTAACTTAAACCGAACACAGGACAACGACTTGACATAATACACGTGCAACACTGTGGACGCTAACCTGATGAACCTCAGCAGGAGGGGGCTCAGTTCCCGGCTGCGCGGTTCCACCCGGTCGGGAAACTGGGTCATGCAGCGCCACAGCAGGCCACGGAAGTTGGGGAAGTCCGTCCTCTCGTTGGGGTTTGAGGTCAAGTTCAGCTGCTCCAGGAACAGCACCCCCATGTCGCCGCTTTCAATGACATCACAGCCCGGCTCGCCCTCGACACCCATCTCCTCCTCCTCTTCATCCTCCTCCTCTTCATCCTCCTCGCAGCACTCCTGTAATTCTTTTTCTGTGACAGGCAGAGAGTTAGATCTACCTCTTATTTCTCACTTCCTTTGTGTATTTCTACTTGCAGCTCATTGCACCAACGCTGTGGGGTCCCTGCATAAAACGGCTGACATTGAACAAAGTTTACACTCATAAGCGTATGAAGAAGACCTAGGAGGCAGCCTTACCGGCTATCCCTGCCACCATTTCCAGATGTTCATGGAAGACCCTCCAGAAGTCCTTGTTGTCCATGCCTCTAGCATGGCTCCTGTGAGGAGGGATGGGACATATTTATTTACGTAATAAATTAAGCAGATTTTAACAGACAATTTCTTTCCTCTTTTTTTTTTTTTAATAGGATCACTTAGTTAAAAAGAAATGTGTTCAAAAGGGCAGTAAAATTAGAGGAATCTATAGCACTATTTAGAAGGTTTATAAAAGTCAAAAACTGACAAAAGATAAAATGAAAAAAGCGTGTGTTATTTTGGAATGCTATTTTACTCACACAATAAGTTCAATGACTCCTTCCCACAGTGGCCTGAAGTTGACGAAAAGCATTGCGATGAGGTAACGCAGTGGCACCTGAAGGAAAAAGACCATCTCCTATATTTCCATTTAGAATTCCTGGCACAGGAATACATGATCAACAACAAGGTGATGCGGTCTTCCAACTAATAAAAAGTAGAAAAACAACGGGAGTAAATGGCCTGTACTTGTATAGCGCTTTTCTAGTCTTCTGACCACTCAAAGTGCTTTAACACTACACAACATCATTCACCCATTCACACCCATTCATACACTGATGACAGGAGAACCATACACAGTGACACCTGCCATCAGTAACTACCATTCACACACTGTAGTCGCAGCTACAGGAACAATGTTGGGTTAAGTGTCTTGCCCAAGGACACAACGACATGCGGGTTAGCCGGGCCTGGGATCGAACCCACAACCCTCTGATTGGAGGACGACCGTGCTCCCCACTCACCCACAGTCGCCCGTGAGTGAGTCCCACTGTACCTGCTGGAAGGTGCCGGGTGGCCCTTGAGGCAGGCTGCGCTGCACCAAGTCGTGTCTCAGCTTGCGGAGGTGAAGCAGCTTCTCTCTGCAGTCCTGCACCGTAGCCGGCACCAGCTCGGCCTGCAGGCACAAGGCGAACACGGGCTGCACCTCCACACTCTCCTCACCCTGCACAGACAATCACACGCGTAAGTACATTGGTCTTATCAGTACATCTGGTAGAAATGACGAGGACCTGGACTGGCAGGTCGTACCTCTGTCTGGGGAGGGAGCTCCGCCTCAAACTGGGAGAGAATCCTCAGAGTCAGCAAGCGGATCTGAGAGAGAACAGAATTCGGCCGTGACATTCAAGGTAAATGTATTGAAGCATTCATATTAGTCCTTGTTCTTCAAGTCCCTGCTGCTGTTACTGCAGGCATACCTTGGAAATGTTGGAGGAGAGGTTGGCGTGGAGCATCTGGTGGAGCTCCAGCAGTGCATTGTGGGAAAGGTGCTCTGAGACACCGCTGAGTGACAGGCGAGTGTAGTACAGGTCTCCAAGCACCAGGGCAGAAAGGTCCGTGGGAAAGTTTCTGTAATCGCAGCAGTTAAAAACTTGAGTGGAAGTGAAAACTGTCTGAATAAATGGGAAACGAACTGAGATACAAGCTATTAACACACACACACACACACACGCTGTACTTACCGTAGGATTGAGTTGATTTTGTCCACAGTGAACAGCGAGAGAAGCTGGGCAGAGCCATCCAGAGTGAGGAGGCAGCTCAGGGCTTGCCTGGCTACAAACAGCCCAGCTGGAGAAGTGGCGACAGGACACAAGGGCTTCAAGTCAGTCTCTGTTTGAGGTTGAAGGTGTGTGTGTGTGTGTGTGTGTGTGTGTGTGTGTGTAGTGCAGAGAACAAGTTCTGACGTTTAAACAAATCCTGTTAAGCTTTCTGATTTGTATTTATTTTTTAAAAGGTGATTGTTATTATGTTCAAGCAGCAACCTGTTTTTGCACTTTGTTTTTTGAATTGTGAATTTGTACTGTCAGTTCGTTTTTAGAATAAAGGTTTGGAAATGAATGCTTTTTAATGTGAATTTTAAATCTGATTAATTGATTGATTATTATTATTATTATTATTATTAATTGACCGATTAATCAATTATCAAAATAATTGTTAGTAAGATTTGGGGTGACAGATATATCTTCTGTTTTCAAGAAAAGGAGAAACGACAAACCTTTTCCCAGTCTTTCTGCCTCAATCTCACACAGGAGGTGGTTTAGGAAAGCAGTCACAGCTGGAACAACACTAGCTGGAGCAATGGGCCTGAAAAAGGAAAATACAATATCAGAAAAATAAAACAGAATACATCTGTCAAGAGCATTTTGCACTGCAAGAAAGTGTGTTTGGATACAAGTGAGGCTGCAGCTGTAACCATTTCACAGTAACGGTCAAGGCTCATGCTCTAATATATATATATGTGTGTGTGTGTTACCTGAGGTGTGGCAGAAGCACCAGGGCAGCCCACGGCAGTGACAGGTCGGTGATGGACTGCTGCTGGCCATCAGGAAATTGGATCAGCGACAGTACCAGCTCTGGCACCGGCGGCTGCTCTGATGTTAAACTGCTGGATTTAGTGCTGAACACTCTGCTGGACAAGAAACACATTTTCATGGGAAATATTCCAGCAACCAGAAGAGGATTCAGCTAGACTTGATTTATGAAGGTTTGATGCATAGCGTAGCGTCTCACCCCATGGTCTGTCCGGTGAACAGCAGTGGGTAGGTTTCAAAGGCCATGGAGCCGTCAGTGGGGGGCGGGGCTTTGGCGAGGATGAGACTGACCAGTATGTCCAGCCCACAGTTTCGAGAAAGGGGATCGGCACTGGCAAACAACCCTGCTGTGAAACGCAACAGGCATGGCAGGAAGAGCTAGAGGGGAGGAAGGGGAAGAAAAGTACGTTTCTGGGAGTCATACAGAGTAAAAGAACCCAAATCAGGAAAATAGTGGATATATACACACAACTAATGATGACTCACCTGTTCAAATTGTTTCATTGTGAACATCTCCTTGGTGAACTCTAGTATCAGATCTTCCCCCACTGTGCTGCCAAACACCTTGTGAAGAAAACCGAGGATCGGAGAACAACATTGGAACATATCAACTATAAATTTCCTACACGAATATCCGCACAACATATGAATGGGTTCTTTTTGCCTGTTTAGCACCAACACGCACCTTTTGAACAGTCTCCTGGGTGAGCGCTTGTTGCAGGGTGACGTTCTCCCCGAGGAGTAGGGAGGAGGTGATCTGGAGGAGCAGACGGTAACAAGACGCCGACAGAGACGGGCTCTGAATCAGCCTCAACACCATCTGTGGGCAAGATGATGAACAAAATTACACCAAAAAGCCTTTCAGGGGAAGGACCATTCTTGTTCAGGAGTTTTGTTTCAAACTAAATCTCCCAAATGTGTGTTCTTCGGATACCTGGCAGACGTCTGCCGACTTGGTGATTTTCGCTCCATTCTTGTGGGACACCAGGGTGTGGAGAATAAACAGCAGCCTCTCCAGCTGCTCTGTTGCCTGCTCCGCCTCCTCTCCTTTCGCCTCCACAACACCCTGAAGCTCCACCGCGCTGACCTGCGCATATGGACACAGCTACATCAGAGCCGAAGCCGTGCGGGGTGGGGGGGGCCACGACAACGGACCAATTACAGCTGATGATCGGACATCTCGCCCACCTGTAAGGACTCCCAAAAAACCAGGAAGTGTTCTCTGTAGACGTGATTGGCGGCAGCCTGGGCCATGTGATCCAGAGCATCCCTAACGGTGTCCCACGGCAGAGGTACGCCGCCGTTGGTTACGGGTCCGAGCTTACGCAAAGCTAGAGGGAGAGCCTGGCAAGATAGGTGGAGAGAATACTTTGAAATAAGCACATGACACAATTTTACATTTCTCCGCCGAAAAAAGGCCAGTCCAGCCACCCACCCCATCGGCGTCCACCCCACTACAAATTAAACTCACATTTCCCACACAGGAGTGGAACATATGTTGGACTCCTTTGCACATCTCAAACAGCAGCTGGCCTGCTCCCTCCGCCTTGTCGGGGTGCTGCTGCAGGTCTGAGAACACGAGACTCAGCAGGGCATCAATATCCGGAACCTGTGTGACAGCAGAGACGTCATTGAAAACAAAGGTGGCACTTTAGGCAAAAGAAAGGAACGTATATGCTCGTGTTTGACATCTGCTCACACGCAATTAACTCACCTTTCTCATCAAAAAAGAGAAGCTCTCTGCTGCAAACTTGCGGATGTGCTCTTTCTTGTGCTCCAACAACCTGCTGTATAAACTGTGATGAAAGGAAGTAAAAATAGGTAGATGTTACGTTGGGGGGGGGAATATCAACCACGTTGGGGGAAAAAAGACTTCCCCCGTAAAGCAGCCACAGAATCTGAAACAACCGAATTTTCCCACCTGTAGATGTTGGTCATGTCCTTCACCATGAGCCTCCACAGGTACTTGTAGAGGTAGGAGAGACACGTGAAAGCCCACTCCAGGACCTCCGTGTCATTGGTTTCAAGCAGCGAGGCGATCAGGAGGAAGAAGTCGGGGAAGTGGGGGTAGAAGTCCGCCTGCAGGTCTCTGGCCAGCTGCACCACAAGGCTGGAGGAGGAAGGAAGGAAGGAAGGAAGGAGAGACACGGCTAGTACGTCACCTCAACACCTTCACCCTCCAATCGGCTGAACGCATGACAACTTACTCCAGCAACGGCTCGTAGGCCAAACTGTTTTTGACAGCCAGGTGAGTTTTTAGGCTCGCCACAATCGCCTTCTGGTGGAAAACCAGCATGTTGAATGACTGGCTGTGGCTGGAAACCTCTTTCAAAAATGTAGCTGTGGAGGAAAAGGAGTTAATTTTAAAAACACAATCACACAGCCGCTCTGTTCAAACATGGGAAAACACGGCCCATCATGAGCATCAGTTAGATTTGATACATACTGAAATGCTCGGTCAAGTTGAGGTCTCTCCATTTTGTCAGTCCTTCAGAGAAATAGGTTTCTACTTCCTGCATTCGGAATGAACAAGGCATGAGCCATCATATATAAAAAAAAGGATAGTAAGAATGATGTTGCCAATGCCTGAATAACTGTACCAACCTCTGCATAAGATCCAGTCCTGTCAATACGATGGATGACATCAATTTTGACACGGGAAAGTCTTTCGGCAAAAGTGAGAAACTGAGGGAAAACACAGTAGGAAGGTTAAAAGTCTGCTCGTGCTTGAAGACAACCGTTCTTCAATATTTGGACCAAAGTTATACTAGCAGTTATTGGGTTAGGATTTCACACAACGTTTAAATTAACTATGGACATAATAATAGTTAAAATACAAATACAGTGGTTTGGTTCTACATCTCCTCTGTACTCCTGCAGCAGCCTGTTAGCATCATGCTAACGTTACGTCTCGTTTCTGGACTCACCCTGTAGGTGTTCTCAGATTTGTGATACGATGACTTGGATTTAATCTTCATCTTTTCCTCGTCCCCTGATACGTGATTATTTGTGTTCCACTGGTTGTCGTGAGATTTAAACGATTCATGAAAACTAAAACTGATTTCTCCTCTCGGCTACAACTGTTTACACACACGCCGACACCAGGGAGCCGCCATGACAAGCAATGCATTGTGGGACATTTGTTCTCCACGTGGTGGAGAAAACTGCACCGACAAGAGGGAAATCCTACCTCCACTTCCGCCTTCGTTTGAAGCGTCGTGGCTGCTGTCCCGTGTCTGCGTTTATGTTTAAAAACGTAAAGTAAAATAACCTCGCGCCATGTAAGAGCACGGGCACGAATAAGATATTTTGAAACAATTTTCAGTATTTCACTGGCTACGACTAACGTTGGATAGGACTTCAGTTAATCGTGATCACACATAACAAGCTGAAGTATTCGGCCCATCAACGTCATTTAGTTGTCTCTCGTTTATAAAAAACAACAAATCCATTTAGCAGCAGTAGTATATCGCATATGATACCTTGGCAGCTTACATAAACTCATACAATATTGTACAAACTAGTACAATAATGCATTGTTTTTTACCTGTACTGAAATTAATGTGCTATCTACTCATGCAGACAGGCCCCACAGCAGGCTGTCAGTAACACACACACACACACACACACACACACACACTATTACTTGTGTTTAGTGGTATTCCACATGATGCAGGGCGTATCTGGCCAAACTTTGTGATATTTCCATACCTTAATAAAGCCGAACACAAGTCAACAACTCAAATAGAAACTGCATCATTAAAATGCAATTAAAAATTTTTTAACTGATTATTTCCGCGTCTGAAAAACATTTCACACAAATAGTGTTTGCTGACTGGAAAGGCAGGCTGTGTATTCACATTAACTAGTTTCTGTCTGATTACAGAAAAAGCTTATAACTGCATGGCCCGGGTCAGTTTGACCCAGCACAAAAGATTAAGAATCAAAAGTGAATACCGCAAAAGGAGTGAAAGAATGTGGAAAAGACAAATTGTTGCTAAATTGTTTGTTTCTCAGAAGTCTGTTCCTTGTCATCCCAGTCTACTCACATTTCACACAGGTTGTACAGGAGAGGAGGGTGCAAGATAAAAACGCACAGATTGTAGAGACAATCATGCTGCACAAAAAGAGCAACATCAAAACAGAAATGTGGTCAATTGGCAGCGATACATGATGCAGTCAATTGAGAATCTTGTTTGTTTCTTTCATTGTTTTTGGTAAATATGACTGTAAAAAAAGTGAATACAAAAAGTGTTAACATTGCTATTAATAAGATATTGTACATGTAAGAAAATACAGAGTCTCAGAAACACATATTGAAACTGATGGCAGAAAATTAGAGCAGGTTGGTTGGAACCGAAATGGGAGTGCTTGTGTTAATACATTGTACATTTTGTTTTAATACTAAAGTAGATACACAATACATGTTGCAATGTGAGAGGAGAACATTTCCTTCTCCTCGCCTCTTGGCTCCTCATGTACCTGCCTGGAATGCTCCCTCTTCCACACACACACACACACACACACACACACACACACACACACACACAAACCTACACACACACACACACGCAAAATGCTTCGGCCCCTGGTCCCGCTCTGCTCAGTGTTGAGTGAGAAGGTGACACGACAGGACTTGACTTCCATCCGAAGGAGGAGCCATTGTCCCCAGGGCAACACACATGGAGCAGTGGGGAAAAACAAACTCAAAAGTTCAATTTCTAGTTTAGGTCTGACTTCCTCTGAGATGTCAGGGGACTCTGCGGCCGTCGCCTCCTTTGCGGTCACAGACTATGTCGTGTTTGCTCTCATGCTCCTGGTGTCGGCTGCCGTGGGGGTCTACTACGCCTGGGTGGACAGGGGACAGGGAAGCTCGGGGGACTTCCTAACGGGTGGCCGAAGACTGACGGCCCTGCCCGTCTCACTGTCCCTGACTGCCAGCTTCATGTCAGCCATCACAGTGCTGTCCAACCCGGCCGAGGTGAGGTTAGAGACACACTCAAAAACTCTCTCTCCTCAGAAGATATTTGGTTTCTTGTTCAGAGATGATGTCATTTTTTTGTAAGAACAGTGGGTTGAGATGGAACTCTTCTTTTCCCAGTAAAGTTTCCCTGATTGTTTCTGGGTAAAAACAGACACCTGTTTTCTCGGATAATCATTGAAAACTGCATGTTATGCTTAGGTGTACCGCTACGGAGCCAATATTGGATATTATGGGCTCTCCTACGCGATGACAATGGTGGTGACATCTGAGATCTTTCTCCCGGTCTTTTACAGGCTGGCCATCACCAGCACGTATGAGGTGAGTGTGCTGTTTTTCAGATTGACGTTTTGGGTGGCTCTTCTCCTAACAAAGTCACGAAATATAGCAAATATTTGGTTTACCTGTAAAGTATCCAAATGTCGTCTTTCACTAAAGCCCATCCTTGTTGTAGTCCGAGGTTGGATTAAGGGTAGGAAGGATAACACACAAATTCTCGGAGTGACTTGGATGGATTGCGGATTGGTTTCGAACGCACTCCTAGTGTTTTAATATTTTCATTTCTTTTTATCCATTTTCTTATTTTTTTTAACACATAGATTGTAATCTGTTGTACATTTGGAAAGGGCCCGACTGAATAACCTTGGTGAATAGAGATGTAATAGGAACAATTCAATTTGTGGTAACAAGGGTCTTGGAACTTCTCATGTCAAAAATGTGGAGTTGTTCTATCCCGATACTGGCCCCACATAATGTCTGTGCTTCTCTGCGCGCGTCATCTACCTGCCAAGTATCTGGAGCTGCGTTTCAGCAGAGCAACCCGTCTGCTGGGAACCGTGCTCTTCATTGTTCAGACGGTGAGTAATGAGCAGTCAACATGGAACTAAAGGGGCTTTGACCACTGAGGGTAATTTGTGTCCGTATCCTTTCTCTCACAGATCCTCTACACTGGAGTAGTCATTTATACCCCAGCTCTTGCTTTGAACCAAGGTATGTCAGGTTCTAATTCCACGGTCAGCTTGGTTAAACATTCCTGCACAAGGTCACTTAAAGCTGCTCGGGTTTCCCTGAGTTGATTTAGTACGAAATCCTCCCTCTGTTTGCAGTAACTGGCATGGATCTGTGGGGGGCCGTCATTTCCACAGGCGTGGTCTGTACCTTTTACTGCACAATGGTACGTGACTCAAGCTGCTAAACTCAGCGCTGACATCACCGAGGTCATTCCTGCTAGAAGTTCGTAGAATGGTTTGTGTGTTTGACACCTGTTTGTCATCCGAATTGTCACAGGGTGGGCTGAGGGCGGTGGTGTGGACAGATGTGTTTCAGGTAGGCCTGTGGTTTGAAACAAACCCATAATAAGTGGTTGTTATGGTTTCTAATCAGTCATTATATCGCTTGTGTCATACCCGTTTCCCTAGCAGCAAAGTCAGCAAACAATTGACTTCTGTTTATTGACAAAATGGAAAAGTGACTTAAAATCACTCAGAAATCTTCTAAAACACCAACACTGTGGTGCATGTTGTGGATTATTGCATCAAACTTAATATGTCAACCATGTACAATACTAAAACTACAACCTAAATGATTCAGATTCCCCCCTCCAGCTTGGTGTCATGGTTGCGGGCTTCCTGTCAGTCATCATCCGGTCCGTGGTCGTACAAGGTGGCATCCTTCCCGTCATTTCAGACTCACGAGATGGAGGGAGGCTCAATTTTGGGGAGTGAGTATGTGTCAGATTACTGTGAACGCTTTCGACGGAGGTCCAGCACCGGTCCAGCTGTCAGAAACAACGTGCTGAAACATCCACGGCTGTCTCTCTCTCTCTATGTGGTGCTAAAAAGGTTTGGTCCCAATTGCCTAGTTTTTCTATCCCACTATAGCTTCGACACAAGCCCTCTGAGGAGACACACATTCTGGACCATTACCGTTGGAGGGACATTCGTCTGGATCAGTATCTACGGGATCAACCAGGCCCAGGTTCAGAGATACGTCTCCTGCAAGAGTGTGACACATGCCAGACTGTGAGTCCTGATTTAGTTACACGCGATGGGGGTAGAAAACCTCCCAACATTGGCCCATTTGATTGTCTGTTGTCATGCAGGAATGAGTGCACAGTGGAGAACTTCTGTCATGTTTTTGTCCGTGTGCGCTGCTCATTTTTTAAATACTTTTTCCAGGTCTCTCTACATCAACCTGGTGGGCCTGTGGTCCATCTTGCTGTGCTCGGTGTTTGCAGGGATGTGCCTCTTCTCAGTCTATAAGAAGTGTGACCCATGGACCGCGCGGCGGGTTTCTCAGCCTGACCAGGTAGCACGGAAAGTAGCAAATTTAAACATGGTGGGACTTTTATGGGCTGTTTTGCTTGTGTGTGAGTTTTCAAGAAGTGAGATACATTTTCTGCTCCTCGCTCCCCTGCAGCACCTGAGGCTCGTTTATAGATCTCTGTAAAGTTAGTGTGTGTTTGCATCAATGCATTATGACATCGTCCTTTGCAGTTGATGCCGTATTTGGTGATGGACCTCTTGGGAGACTATCCTGGCCTCCCTGGACTGTTTGTTGCAGCTGCATTCAGTGGATCTCTCAGGTAAATATAGCTCTGGTTCTACATCTCCAGTTTGGTGCTCAAAAGCGGCATCGACCTGGAAAAATGCCACTTTGTAAACGTTTGTAAAAGTATTTGTGATGTAATTGTAGGATGGCTCCACTTTGACTACGTTGATTGTGATTCTGGTGTTCTATCAACCCCCAGCACAGTGTCCTCCAGCATCAGCGCACTTGCTGCGGTGACGGTAGAGGACCTGATCAAACCGTACACCAAGATGTCTGAGAGACACCTCGCCTGGACATCAAAAGGACTGAGTAAGTAGAAGGTTTCTCACAGTTATCGGAGCGCTTTGCTGGCTGTAAATAAGGTTTGAAATCTCAAGTCCTTCCCTAATGTCGGTGTCGCAGGTGTCCTGTACGGGGTTATGTGCATTGGAATGGCCGGACTGGCTTCACTCATGGGAGGGGCTCTGCAGGTAGAGTGGATCTAGTTTGTGTGCTACTGCAGGAGGGCTTCATGGTTTATTCTTGGAAATAACTAAACATCTGCTTCTTTATACAGGCAGTCATCAGTATATTTGGGATCATTGGAGGTCCTTTACTTGGCGTGTTTACATTGGGTATCCTCTGTCCAATGGCCAACTCCAAAGTAAGCTGTTATCATTCAATTTGAGTTTTTTGTTGTCGTTGTGATTCTAGTAACTCATGCTACTAAAAAAAGGGGTATATAGGTATGTGTTTGAGAATGAAGAAATAATTGATGAACGGTAAAACTCACCAAATTACACATCGAGACGCTTCACCTCAATCCCCACCCCTTTACAACGTCTCTTCATCATTTAAAAAACGCTTCTCCATTTACCATTTTCACTGATTAAACTTCTTCTAGGGGGCTTTGTCCGGTCTTGTGTCGGGCTTGGTGGTGTCTCTGTGGGTGGGCATCGGGGCCCAGGTGTACCCCCCCTCTCCTGAGATGAGCCGACCCCTGTCACTGACCACTCAGGGCTGTAACTTCACCCACGCGGAAAGCCTCAACTGGACCTCCGGCGCTCTGCCGACACAGCCGGCCTCCTTCAGCGCAGCCTCGGCACAGCACACCCAGTAAGTGTGCGACGGGTGACAGGTTACCGTTTTAGTGGCCTCGCATGAGTTAAGGGCAGCCCCCGACTAGGACACAAAGCGGCAGCAAAAAGAACATTTGGTGCTCTTCGTTAGTGTCGACTTTGAAGATTAGCTAATGATCCACTTTCATTCTCCCACCTCCAGGCCTCTGTTGGCCGATAGCTGGTACGCTGTGTCCTACCTTTACTTCAGTCCTATCGGAACCATCACCGCTGTCAGTGTGGGATTGTTAGTCAGCCTGTTGACAGGTACGCAACATGCATTTTGTTGCGGGATTTACATTCTTACGAATAAACAAATGTTTCTGTGCTCTTATCTGTTCGCAATGTACGTTTCAGGAGGCTGGAAGCAGAAGGTGGTATCGAGGCTCACATTAATGAAAGAAGACACAAATCTTTATCACTTATTCCGGCTTGTTAAAGACAGAGTAAGTGCTGTGGCAGAAAGGCAAAGTCAAATGCCATTGACTAACATCAGAAATGACTGCTCACTTTGCGCTCTTCCCCCTTTTCTGGAGGTGGCGAGGCGAACAGGAGAGCTGGACCTGGCAACGGGCAGAGAGAAGAGTGGCAGCACTAATCGGGCTTTCTGTGACGTTGAGCTGGACTTGACGAAATGCAGCTTTCCCACATGAAATGTTTGTTCCGCGATCACTGTTCTTAAACAAGAAATGTCAACAAGGAGCTGAAATACAGAAAAGGAAGTGTGTGAAGTTAGCGTGTTCGTCCTCCAGTGTCACCGGTGTTTGCCTGACCATGTCATTGGACTGCAGGGTCAACTTAATCCACCTTGTTGCTATGTTGGAATGTGGGTTTGATATTATATTATACTTTTGATCTGTATTTCATCTCAACTGGAAGAATAATAATATTCCAGGCGGTTATTATCGGGTATTTCCTATTGTTGTGGTTCCTCTTTGACGTTTGTCAAGTCAGAAATCAGTTCGGACAAAAGTTAAAATAGCAAAAGGAGTCATGTAGAGGTCAACTGATTATTATTTTCAAATGTTTGTATACATTTTCTCATTCAATGTGAACGTGTGCCCAAACTTTTGACTGTTGAAACAACTTTCCATAGACTTTACCATTTCCCAATTTTTTGTAACATGTTGGGGTTTCTAACTAGAAAGGAAAAGTGGGATATTTCCACTAATATTTTCTTGGTCTCATAAAAGCCATGACAGTAAAGGAGTTGTATTGTTGAAGAATGGCCTCTTTCATATTTATTTTTGACACAACTCTTTCCATCATGTACAATCACTCAAGACGTTGACCATGTAATTGCGAATAAATACACATTGTACATTGTACAACAAAGTACAGTGAGTCTTATATGTACGCTTCTGACATTTAGAAGTGTTTCTAGGATATGAACACATATATACAGTATTGGTGAATTGAAGTTTGGTATAAAAAAATAAAAAGCACATTCTGTACGCTTCATTATCCTTCCTACGGATGGATCCTTCTTTTCCCCTGTGAGAAAAGCTTTGTTTATCAGATAAGGGCGGACTAGCTGGCCGTTTTTTCCTCACAGCCTGAAGTATCATCCGGCGGCCTCCTCCATGTGCGCTTTTATTATTTCTTTTCTGGGTCGTAATACCTCTTCTTCATGGCTCTGTATTTCCGGAGGAAGTACAGAGCCTCCAGCTCCTTGATGACGAAGTCGCCCCGGGCCACCAGCTTCTGGATCTTCTCCGGGTCGGTCACGTCTTTGTTCTTCATGAAGGCCGACTTCAGGCGCCCCTTGAAATAAGCGGCTCCCTGAGGGTACTCGCGACCGAGGTACAGCAGCTTTTAGCGGGGAGAGGAACGCGTTAAACGCGGGACAGTGAAAGCGCACTGTGTGTGTGTGTGTGTGTGTGTGTGTGTGTGTGTGTGTGTGGTGTGTGGTGTGTGGTGTGTGTGTGTGACTCTCTTACCGTCTTGTACAGCTTCATAACCTGCCTCTTCAACGCGGGCATCCCGGAGAGCAGACGGCCTGTAATTGTTCGCTAACTGAGACGACAGGCAGGGAGAGAAACATTGGGGGGGGGGGGGGAAGATAAACAAGTCAAACAAGAATCACCAGCATGAACTACAATCTCTCCGACTCCTAATGATAACGTTTGCGACACCAAACCAGCTCACCCTGGAATCAACGTCAGCTAACGTTAACTTAGCTGCATAGCTCGCTTGTTTGTTAGCATTTTAGCTCATGCTACACCCACCAAAAGCTACCATACGAATAAGCATATTAAACAGTGCATTCCTGTTTACCAGTGTTCTTTTTTTGGGTGGATGTACACAACCAGGAGGATAGTGAAGACGTCTTTTCTTCTTTGTCCTTCCTGTGTCAACAGTGGGGTGAACAGTCGTATGTCGTTTATTTTTGTCGCAAATAGAAAGAGACAACGGCGCATGCGCACGCGTTTCTATGGTTACAGACACTGTAGAGCTTCGTGTTTTCACCATGGTGAGTTTTTACAATGTTTGTTTTTCACATGAAATGGCCCGTTTGTTCTTAAACTATCTCATATTCAAATGGTTTGAACCGAAGAATAATAATGTGTTGTCACAAATCCTCAAAAATAAGACTGAAGACAGGAAGAACCCTTGATCTTAATGCTTAATGTTTTTGTGACTGCTCCCAGTGAGCATTTTCCGGTTGAAAATACGTTTATTTTTAGACCACATTTCAACGTGATTTTTTATACGTTAATATTTCGTCCTCTCTTGTGTGCTATAGCATTATTTTAGAGGTTTAAAAATAAACTAGTCTACATTTGTAAGTTTACCACCGACATTATAAATCACGTTGAAAACGGGTCGATACGGGAACGTCTAGCTGCCTGCTGGAAACTTACAAGTTACATACTTAGTCACAATTGTCATGTTAACATGTTTTATTAATGTGTTTATTCTAAATATAACACTATACATACACCTTTTCTAATTAAAAACATTACAAAAATAAAATATATATTTCAGGGAAAACTATGGAATTAGTTTAGAATTCCGTGTTTGTAGACAGGAAAAAGCCTTGATCTTAATGCGCCTTTTGTGACTGCTGTATTGTCGTGTCTTTAAACCTTTAACTTTCCTTCCATGTTTTCTGCTGTGATTAATAGCTACCCAAGAAAGTATAGGTATGAGCAAATGTAAGTCAGCACATGTAGTTTTAGTGTCCCATCACTCTGAATAATGTACTTTAGTTGTATACAGATGCACTACGTAGATACAGCCAGGCATGAAGAACATATTATCCCGCTCCTGCAACAATTGCCACCATCACACTTGTTAGGACACTGTGTTTATGCAAACCTTCTCCTTAGCAACTCACCTTTTCCAACACATATTATTGGTATATCCTTGTGAAACACGGATCTGTCATTTTGTATTTGCCGATTTCAAGTCAAAGGGTCCTAAACTGACAACGACTCAGAGGGCTAAGAGGCAGCAGGAGGAGGAAGAGAAGAGGCTGTGAGAGGAAGGTAATCCAGCTATGTGTGTTTTTAATCTAAACTTCGCCAAAAAGATGCATTTACGTTTACGCCGTACACTGCAGGAGGCTGATGCAAACGATAACAGAAACGATTCCTGCTTGAGTGAAAGGTAAGACGTCCCTATGGAATATTGTTGAGATGAGTTCTTCACTGAATGTTTTTGCCGTTAGGACCGAGAGCGCAGAGGACACGAGCTGGACGAACTCCGCCGGCTATTGGAGAACAATAAAACTGCAGCCATCAAATGGAAAACCGATGCTGTGGAGAAAGCGGAGGTTTGTGTTCCACATGAAAACATTCAACACATCACAAATTTTGCCTCTCAGGGCTTTAGTTTTTTCCTGAGCAGACGATAAATTTGTGATTCATATACAATGTAAAAAAAAATTAAGAAAATTCTGGAAAATTCTCAGAAAAACTATTTCTGGCCAATAATAACGCACATGAGGCAGTTTGTGTCGAGTGGGAGAGATACATGAATTTTGGCGCTCCCAGACCCAACAACTGCAGGATGTTAACAGATACATCAGCTTATGGAGAGATGACCCAGTTATTTAAGACCCAATATTTGCTGCTTAAAGATTCCTAAACGGAAACTGCTTTCTTAAATTTAATTAATATTAGAATTATTTTCTTTTAAATATATTAATACAATAAGAAAAAAGACAAATTAAGGCAGGGACCCCGCCCCCAAATCTTACAAAATCCTTGCTAGCACAATACAAAATGGAAAAATAGGACTTCCGCTCTTGTTCAGTGACATTTTTAGTGTGTTAATAAAGAGAAGTCCATTTTTATAATAAAACACTATTGTTCCTCCAAATTAATCACTTTATTTCATACATCATAAAACAGCTTCCCCTTGACCCATTTTATCCAAAGTGATGACCCTTACAGTAAGTTTAAACAAATATATGTAAGAAATACATTACAGCTGTTTTTAATAGCTGCTGGAGGAAGTGGAGGTTGTATTCAGAGACACCACGGATCCACGAAGGGGCCAGTACTACCAGGAGTGTCTTCTAGAATTGCTGAGGCTAATCCACGCTAAACACCTCCTCACCAATGAGAGGATTCTCAAGGTACACGTATCGTAGTTCAGCCTGTGAGATCTTTTTTTTTTGTGTTTTACAAGGAACAATGGATTGTCAGCTTTTGGAACCATCTCCGTTTTTTGTCCTTTTCGTCTCCCTGGTCATAGGCCAGTGAAAACATCGACATCGCGACAGGCAACATGCAGACGGTGGTCAAAGATGAAAACGTTACTCTGTCTGTGGGCCAACTTCAGGAAGAGTCCAAGGTTTGTGGACCAAAAAATATATATAAATCAGAGTGGTTTGTCCATTAGCTCCTAACACTATATTCATTATGTTGATATTCACCATGAAGCACAATAATCTAGGATTCTTTCTTTCTAACGGGCTCATTTAGGTTTAAAGGTTTCAACTTTGAAGAGGCTGGCCTGGACTTTAAGCTTCCCAAGCAGCTGGCTGTGAGAGACGTCGGCGTACGGATCCTTCACACGCGTTATGACCACCTGTCGCTGCTGGCCAGGATGGCTCAGGAATTCAACGAGCTGGTTCAGTCCATCCAAGGGTTGGATGTGACAGAGTTGACTTCTCGATGGACTGCGGTCAGCGCGTCCAAGTGGTGGACTTAATGCAGTACACACCTCTGGGTGGCGACTTCCACTATGACGTGTTTCACCTCCCGCCACAAGGTCAATCATTGGGAAACAAGACAGGTAAAGGGTTTCAGGGTTTTTACACAAAGCCCAGCAGCTAATGGGGGGGGGGGGGGGGGGGGTGCTCGTACAATGCTCTCCATAACCCAGTATTTTCCAGCTGTTGGGCTTGGGCTACAAGTTTTCCCCTATCCCATGGAGATGTCTAATTTAGATGAAAACAAAGCGCTCGCCAGCCCTCCTGTCGGTGTGTCCGTGAGACTGCCCGACTGGGTCGTCTTCTTGGAAACTCCCAAAGTGGCTCGCTGGGATGCTGCTGGTAGAACACGCAGCAGAACATTCTCTCCAGCAAAAGAAACTGATGCAGAAACTGAAGGATCAGTGCGGATCAGTGGAGGATTGACGGGATCACCGACGTGTCTTACGAGGAGGCAGAGGACAAAATCTCCTTCAACATGGATGCCTTCCATGCCTTTGTGCTGATGCAGGATACTTATGCTAACCTTCCCTTCCAGAGCTGGGAGCTCAGGCCATTGGACCAAGACTCGGTTCTTTTCACCATCAACGGGGCGCTCATCGACCTCAGCATCACCATCCAGGTATTGACCAAAAAGCACTAAGTACACACAACAGAGGAATAAATCCGACAACGTAGCTCAACGGTCACATTTCACAGGGTGATCATGCTTGTTGCAGTCGGAACAAGCGAAGGGTCTTTCTCATGTAAGAGGGAAGTGGATGAGCAGCCCCGGGGCTGCTGAGCAATGCGCCGGGGTCAACATCACGGTCAACGAGTTCACGGACAAATAAGTCTGTACTTGCGGCAAGGTGTGTGGATTTCACTCGTTTGCTTTATAGAATCGAAGGAGATGCTGGATTTGAGGCGGGCTGCAGCACAGTGTCAAGCAGATAGGAAGTGGGCAATGACAGTCTTAGTTTTCGTTTTTTTTTTAGCATGGCCACATACGGTGGACTAGTTTGTTTCTAAAGCAAAGTATTGGTCAAAGTAAAACTAAAATCATTGCACTAAATATTTGGAATTTTCTACAAACCAATATGAACTTCAGTTTGCCTGAACCAACCACATTATCCATTTGTAAACAACTTGGTCTCGCTCGGTTTTACCTTTCTAAAACGATGAGTAAATCGACTTTGATGTGCCTTTACGGATATTTGCTCGCACATCACAAGGTTACAGTCCAACATTTCCCAGTGCTATAAATATGCAGCGTGGCTTCTCTCCTCAGGACCCACTTACCGAACATGCTGCTTACGAACAGATGGCCCTCTTCGCCTGCGCGTTTGCATGGAACGCCAAATGTGGAGCAGAGCATCTAGTCATGCAGGTACTCTCGCCCAAATATATAGACAGTGCAAATCACGTAGCATTCTACTCCCTCCCCCCTTTGATCCCTCTCCTCGGCCAGGCGTGTGAGCATCACAGCGCTGCCCCGGTGCCTGAAGGCTCGCGGAGCCTCTACCAGCTCGGTGCTCAGAGGAGTCAGAAGCTGGAAGTCACAGAGAAGAGTGACTGCTACTCTCCAGACCTTTATCCCGGAAGTGAGTTTCACTCCACCTTCATCCACATGCTCCAGGATGACATGAGCATTGAAGGCATAGCCAGGACCAGAGAATTTGTGGATACAGTGCAAAGCCTGCTCTGTGCCACCAGACCACTGACCATAACCCGGGTGAACGCCACTTGAGGGGAAACAGCCAATTAAAGAAATTCAAAAAGAAAATACCAGAACTTGATACGTTTATGATATACATAAGAACACACATGTATTGTAGAATAGGCTACTTTATTTGTGCAAAGTTCCACGCATATTCTTTGGAACATACAAAAGTATCTGAAGTTGAAAACAGTGACAACCACAGCAAGAATATAGAGTGGAAAATAAAAAACTTTGGTGTCAAGACTGTAAAATGCATTTTATAACTTAACAAAAAGATATTCACAAATCCTCACTTAATCTAACAAACCCATAAATAGATTTTTAAAACAGAACGAAGGTTTTATTACCAGTGTTCACAGACTCAGAAGTTATAAATATCATTAAAAAGGCTGGTAGACCCCCTCCGGTTTCCTCACGCGCATGAAATGTATTTTAAACGTCATGTGGCACAATTGGAGCCATCGTCCAAGACGGTCTTTCATCTGATGATGTCGTGTACGTGCTCTGATAACTCACCAAGCCTGCATCATAATGGGTAGAGGACAATGAGCAGCTTGTAGAAGGATTTCCATCACTCACAACTGCTTATCCTCTTAAAACGCAGACACACACACACACAAATTTAGCAAACGTGATGTGATGCACAAAACCCTCCAAAGGGTTAACTATCCCTTGAGGCCTGTCCTGTGGCGCAAGTCTTGTTTTTAGAAATCTCCAGACACCAGTAACCATCCCAACAGCCTCGCTCAGAAGGTGCATACGGTTCTTTGTCGTCAGCGCCCGAGTGCACAGATGGTATTTCTGCAGGGGGCTGATGGAGGGGGGGGGCGACGACACCATCCAGGGCCTAGACAGGGGGCTGTCCGTTATGCCGGAGCCCCGCATAGGGCCACAGAAGCTGCTGGATGGTCATCCAGGAGTCCCCGGTCCCCACAGGAGCTGCATCGACCGCTGGCTGCATCACCAGGCTGGCCAGCAGTGCCAGGAGACCTGCAGGTGAACCATGAATATTTACTAGCACACAGAACAAGACGGAAGTATCCCTCATGCAGTGCTGGGAAAAGGTTTAGACTGCTGCTCCTGCCCAAAAAAAGAAATAAAAAAAGTAAGACTTGTTGTGCATCATGTTTGGAACCGGTATTACAGACTTATTTCTTTAAATAGTTTGAAACCCTATTACAGATTCTTTTGAATGTTTTCGAATACCAGGAGCAAACTCAAGCATTTGTTTAAAAAAAAAAAAAAAAGTACTGTAAGCAAAGCACATGAATTGAGGAATTCTCGCGTTGTTGAAAGAACAATCCGATAATTGCAACAACCAAACTACCTGCCAGCAGCACCACCATCGCCAACCAAAGCCAGAGACCCCTGCCACCTCTGGCTACAGCTGCAACCGCCCGGGAAGAGGTCAGGCTTTGGGACAGAGACTGGGCCGCTCCTGCGTCTGTGGACGTGGAGCCGGAGGAGGGACTGGGACTGGAGGTGGGCAATGAAAGAACAGGAGGTTACAACGTGATGATAGAAGGTAAAAAAAAAAGTGGCTTCTGTGAAACTAATTTGACCACCAATCTCAAAATAGCGTCACAAGATGAAAAACCATTCAAATAATCAGCATAACAAGAAAGCTGTCAGCAGCACAATTAAGAGCATTTGGCTTGGAGGTAGTTTTCAGCATTGGATAGTAAAGGCGAAGGCAGCCAGAAATCTTTGCGTAGGGCCTGAACAGGAGCAGTGCTGCTTCAAATCACTTTACAGCCATTTAGAGCCACTGAAAGGGCGTAAAGGGCCTTCGAATGGCACTCGTTTCTGACAAATCAAGGCCGTTGGCATGCATTCATTGGATATTTTGACAACAAATCCACAAGCACTTCCACTTTGGACTTTCCTCCCTACACACTTACAGCATCACAAACAGCTCATCCTGACTCCTGAGCAATGTGGAGGCAGGGAAAGAGGAAATGAGAGATAAGAACAATGCATGAGCCATTGGCACAAAACCTTCAGTTGCCCCACAAAAAAAAAAAGAAAACAGTAGAAGTTTGCACATAAAAGCGTTATGGTGGCTGATCATGTTAGTAAATTACATAAGCAGGGAAAAGTAATTAGTTAGATGCCTTGTTAGCCGCCCACTGAAAATCAGAATTTGCAATCCATGCATGAAAAAAAAAAAATCAAATCCTTTGCCACACCGATCTCAAGAGCGCAGGAAATGGTTTATTCCTGGTCTAAAAACGCTCGGTTAACATGATTAAAAGCCGCTGAGCCCCTGGAGAAAAGAAGCTGGTCCAGCACGGACCCAAAGAATGAAAGAGTTTCATCACTTAGGAGGTTCCATGTACCAACAACATTTTTGTGAATTTGTTTTTAGTGATATCATAACTTGCTGCTTTTTTTTTGTTCGATATGTTGGCGTCTCGAAATTCTCTGGAGCATTAAGAATAAAGTCTCCTGCAGATGTCTCGGTAGTTTTGTTACAGGGACAGTAACAGGAAGTTGAGTACCGGAGAGGAACTGACAGAAAACCCAAACAACA
This sequence comes from Gasterosteus aculeatus, assembly GCF_964276395.1. Taxonomy (NCBI): domain Eukaryota; kingdom Metazoa; phylum Chordata; class Actinopteri; order Perciformes; family Gasterosteidae; genus Gasterosteus; species Gasterosteus aculeatus. The sequence continues at coordinate 26,055,346 of NC_135691.1, forward strand.
CAGCTAAACGTAGAATAAAATATATATATAGATATATATATATATATATATATATCTGAAGTTTCACGGATGATCTGATGCCAGATTCAGTTTGCAGCTACTGGAACCTCAATACAGCGACATGACGAACTCTTCCACTATGCAGCTGGCCTCTTGGCTTCTCTGGCAGAAAGGGGCGCTGCAGTGGGCTGGTGGTGGGTATTTGGTTGGACTAACGTCTTGAGGGGCATTATCAGGGAGGTGAGTTTGCTGCCCAGCTCACTGAGACTGGACCTCCTCCTCTCGGCCACCGGCTCCTCCTTTGGCTTGTCCTCCAACGGGCCGTCTATGATGTCGTACGGCGTCCTGTGGGCACGCGTGAGTCAGGCATTCACAGACACTGTTCAGTTGCACATTCAAATGCACGCATGGCCGCATAGCCACACCGATTTTGTATGTGCACATGCACATTTCATGCATATATGCAGCAAACAAATAACTTAAACACTCTCCTGCTGCACACAGATAGATTAGAGATCTCTGCAATAAAAGAACTCATGCCCAGCAATTCAACTGACATACTCCAATATTATATTGTGAACCCGCCAAGCAATTTCACAACTTTTCAGATATTTGGAGAGCATTAGAAAGGGATTTGTATTTCCTCGGCTTGAATTTTGGCTCAGCTAATGAAATAAATTCCTCTACTCATCCAAATATTTGAAAGCCACATGATGCCAAAATAATTAAAAAAAACAAAAGTTTATACAATTTTGTTAACATGAAAAAAAAAAAAAAGTTTGCTTCCAATAAATGCTTTCCCATGCGAAGAGGGACCAGATGCAGGAAAGATGGCTGCCGTGGGATTTGATAGCATTGCTAATTTTTCTTGGCCTCAAAAGAGAACTTGTTTTTAAGTTTGTTCCAGCAGTCAGTTTCCTCCTTATCTTACCATTATTGCTCCTTATGTCTGTTACTCTATTTACAGATTTACAATTGAAAGTATTATATTTAAAACTTGTAGGCTTGTTATATAGAATTGCCTCTAGTTTAGTTTGTATTAGTGCTTCATTATGTTGCAGTGCTTCACCTGACTCGCCCCAAAAGAAAAGAGAACTTTGTTCCTGTAGGCTTCTTGTTGAGCGTTCGGAGGGACACGGGTTGATCATAACCCGTTTTACCCTCTGTTGGCATTTTTAGAATAATGAAGATTTCCACACAAGATCCACTTGGAAAAATGGAAACTTGACCAAAACTAAAGCAAGTGGACTGGGGGATCCCAGGATTCTTTACCGTCAGACAGACTGGAATGGTGTCAGACCATAAAGCTACCATCTTTACGCATTTGGGGGCCATTGTGAAAAATTTGAGCGACAAAGCCAGCGTGGTAACCGTCTTCTTGGCATGTCTTACCCCTTCATCATGAGAGACTGATCTTCAGTTTCAACCCAGGCCGCAGAGCTAACAAAGCGCTTTAGTGGGGGGCGCGCAGTGCTCTTCCCCGCCACATTCCTGGAAACCATCGTTAGCACATAAGCGCACAACAAAAACAAGAACCCTCATTTCATGGTACAGCCAGCTTCGGGGGGGGACTTGGAAAAAGGAGCCCCAGGCGGCAGCTTCCTGTACATCAACAGTGCTGCTGTGTTTCATTAAACAAAACAAAAAAAAAGTAATTTAAACAGCCCGACACTTAGGAGCCAAAACTAGACTAAATGCTTTTCAAGGACATCCCACGTATTATAATCCGGGCATATTTAATCAACACAAACACCAATTCAAATACCTACCAGGGGGATCGCCTGGTCAGTCTCTCCGTTTCAGTCTCTGAGCCGTCTTGTGTTTTGGACTGTGGTGGGTAGACAAAACAATACAAGTCATGTGGACACTTTTGCGTCTCCATCAACTTATGCAGCAAACTTGCTTGCTAGTGAAGCATGCTTCGGATAAAGTGTATTGTACCACACATTCGAGAAGCACACTAGCTACTACGTGATCTGATCTCTGTGGTTGGTAAATGCAGCGATCTTACCGTGTCAAAGTGCAGGTTTGCTCCACCAGAGCGGGGAATTGCTGCTATGCTGACCCGCCGGGTTGAGGACTGCTAGAGTTGTGGAAAGGACAAAGATCAAATTAATGTACGGATACACATTCATGTTACTGTTGAGATTACGTGTAAGGCAACTGCAGCCAACCTTGTAGTACTGCGTTGTCTGCTTCTTGCCTCGGAAGTCATCTGGAAAGAAGAAACGGTTTGGTCCTCATCTATGGATGTGTGATGGAAACGTTATGGAACCATTTCTTACCTCTTTCAGTTTGTGAGCCAAACGAGCGCTCGTTCTGCATAAGCGCCTCTCTCAGCTCCAGCAGCTCGGCGTGCTCCTTGGTGTACATCCTCCTCAGGTTCTCCACATGCTGGATCATCACCTCCACAGCCTTACCAATACGACTCTCCTGACATTCCCACACAAACACAAAAGGCTCAACTGAATCATCGGAATCAACAGCACCAAACAAGCGAAATTGTTGAAAACATTATCCCACCTGGTGAATAGCTCCTAGCATCTCAGAGCGGCTGGACACTCTGATCATGGACTGGATGAGGATGTCGAGGTTCTTTTGGAGCCTCTGGATGATCTCCATGGACTGGCTGTCATCCTCGCACAAAGGTGTCAGAGCCTGGGAGGAGAGAAGGGACGACAAAGGGCGGAAAAGGAGAGTTTTGACAGTGCCCATCCAGAGGATTTTCATTATTATGTTATTGATACTTGGCAATTGTCCAATTGTTTTGTATCAATACAACAGGAAGGTGCCGCATGAGAACACAATGCTTGCGCTATGCAACAGCCAAAAAACACTGGCTAAAATCAAACTCTGCATGATACAATTATTTTTACTGGCGATCAAGCTAAACTTCATTACCAGAAAACTGGAAAGTTGGATTAATATGCGGACTGACCTGCAGTAAGCCCTGACAGCTGGACACCTCCCTGCGGACATTCTCCTCCGCGAGGTCACGTGACCTCTCCTCCAGCCGGACTCTCTTCTCCAAGGTGAACATATCGCACTTGAAGCCCAACGCCAGACGCTGGAACTCGGCCTGAAAAAAAACGGTTCTGTTCCATTTTGGCACTCACGTACTGTGACAAACATTTCTAACATTTCCTGGTTTGATAAAGATAGAAGGCAAAGCCTATCAATGACAGGATCTTTGTTACAGCAGATACACTGTGAAACTCTGCTGCACTTCCTTCTAGAAAGAATTCACTTTGAGAATCCTACTAGAGCATTGACAAAGTGAAATATCAACTTTCCATCTGTATTTTTTATGTTTGGGTTACAAGGAACTGCACAAACTAAATTAACAGACTTTGTGTCTCAATATATATTCTGGAGGCCACCAAAATACTGTGCAAGACAATGAACAGATTACTAGCATCCTGTCTGAATCAATTAATTTATTTTGAATATAGAGAACCAGCTTACACAGATTTATCGGTGACTAAAAACTATTCTTAAACAGCCATACTAAAGGGTCCCGTTTATAGTACAACGGGATAAATAAAAAAAGGTACCCTTTACACAGCAATTGCTGGAAAACACATTATGATATAATGGAATACATACCTCAATCTCCTTGTCATTAGGTGACGGGCTGCGGATAAAGAGATGACAAAAAGTCTGTCACAAGTGTCATAACGTAAACACATGGATGGCTTGGGGTCGAAGCAGTTTTCTATCAGGGGCCCCTTTCAGGATATACGGACATCTTCCTCCATCTCTCCCGCTTTCTTTGTTGTGCTCATCCGCTTGTAACCTGAGCCGCTCAGGGGGGCGTAATTCAAGCACAACGCTCTCAAGTCCTCATGTCGGTTTCGTTTTGAAAAAAAAAAAAAAAAACACGGAGTCATGTCATCAAAATAATTTGCTCCCTTACCTCTTCTTGTCGTCTTTCGTGGGGCCACTAGTGTCAGAAGCCATTAAGGCCTCAGCTAGAAAGCAAAATGATAAGCGGTGAGGCACAACAAATACCATGAACGGTAAAACCACCATATGTTTGGTAGCAATACAACAGTGTAAACATATGTTAAACATACATTTCTTCCCAGTAGCCATGCTGGTCTCAGTGGGGTCCTCCTGGGCCTTGGGCTCGTTGATGTCCTCCGTGCTGCCTGACAGCTCCTGCAGGAGAGAGACAAACTTTACTGCCTCTCTCTGCTCAGTCTCCCCTTCGTGATCTCCTTTCAACTCAAGAGGGTCCATTCTTACATCGCCTGAACATCCATGTCGCCCCTTACTTCACTCCCTCAACAGCTTCAGATAAGAAAGGTGAAATGTGAAGATTGAAAGCAGCCGTTGGATATTATTTGTGAGTGATCCGATACAGAGTGCAGGCTAAATGTCGCTCTCTTCCGCTCTCACACACACACACTTACTCACTGGCATAGCTGGAAAGACAGCATTTCTGTTCAGATCGAAATCTCCCGCTGTTCAATCTACTCTGTGCTTTGTTTAAGCTGAGCTTCTAACAAGTGTTTAAAAACCCCCAAAATAACAGAGTCAAGACTTTTATAACTCATTGTATTTTTTACCACCTGCTACAAATTATGCCCTGAACTCCATTGAGGTTCAGATAGTTGATGGATGATTATAGTGACACCCACTAAGTGGGGAAATGAGCGGCTCGTACCAGTTCCCTCTTATTTTTCCCGGACAGGGGCAGGGAGTCCTTTTTGCCTGCACTATTCTCAGATTGGCTGGGGTCAGAGGTCACGCTCCCCAATTGGCTGGCATGTGCGATGGAAGATCTCAACTGAGAGGGGCCGCTGCCAGAGGAGGTGGTCGCTCCGCTGCTGGTGAGCCGGTCGGTCTCTGGAAGGAAGAGTTGGTGTGTGGTTGGAAAGAGTTATGCAAAGATGTAAGAAGGCGTGAACACACACAAGTTCTCTCATTGCCTTCATTACACACAGATTGGAGTTGCTCTTCCTACCTTCCATCCTGGCGGCTACTGTTGGCACCTCGGCTGTCCCGTCCTGCACGCTCTCCTCTTCTTCAACCAACACAGGTAGCAGGCACGTGCTGGAACACATATACAAGGCATCTTTGCTCAATACTATAGCAATAAATGAAAAAAAATCCCAAACCATAATGTCCAAGAAAAAAACAACACTGGTTCTCCAAAGTTTTCAGGAGAAGTCAACTAAATCTTCAAAAGAGTTCAAAAGGTTTCCTGTAGTTGAATTACTCACCTGTCCTCCACTGCTGATCTGTCTGCTGACTGGGTCCGGTTCAGGCTCTGAGATGGACAAAATGGACAAGGAGGGAGAGTGTGAGAAAAAGACAGGTGGCCTTGCATTGCATTTTCTCTCTTCTCTGCCGCCCCACATCCCAAGAAATGGTCAATGATTAAAAAGACTCACATCCATGTGGTGTACCTGTCCCATGGCAGTGAAATGCTATCTAAGCTCTACAGCATGTCGAAGAGAGGGAATGGAAGGACTCCTTATATAAGGTGTTGCTTCACAGAGAGCCCTGCAGCTCACAGAACACGTTAACGCTGGAACACTGCTGAGTAGTGGAGGCGGACTACGTACAATCATGTGTGAAAACACACACACACACACACACACACACACACACGCACACAGTGGAGCAAGGTGAGCACTCAGAGCAATGGGATATTGTGTATCGAGTATGCACAATATCCGCTTGAAACAGCTCAAAATAGAGAGCGCTGCTTTACCGTACGTCATTTCACGGCCAAAGAAGCTGAAGCAAAACAACACTGGTTTTCTCATGGTGACACAATTGGTAACCGATCCAAATTAAACACATTGATTTGAATTATTGTCCTTTCTATAGATATATTCCAAAATTGAAATAGTTGTTGTCTATCCTAGATATACCTTGATAAGCAAACAACTATGAATTTTATTCTTGCACATTTATGTCCCAGGACAACATGTAAGGAGGCATCAGTCCTATTTGACAAAGATAAAAAATATCAGTAAAACATTAGTACATTTATTGACTATGAGCACAGCAGAACACAATCATGCCATCTTATTTTCACTTATTTGAAAATAATGAATAATACCACCAACATAAGAGGAGAAGTATCTCCCGTTTACAAGTAAAAATTCCATAATGGCTATTTGAATATATCCAAATGATTGCATTAATAAACTCAACTGTCTCTTGGTAGCTTAAAACTAGATCGCTAAATTAAAAAGAAGCACCCTTGGCAGAAACCCATTTGTAGGCCGTGCTTCTGTGAGGGTGATACTGCATTTTATTGACAAACTGAACCCACCCACACAGTCTGAGTCTTCCTTTCTTGGCTGCCTCAGAGACTCGCAGCAGGGAGGCAGTCCAGCGTGCCATACCAAAAAAACCCAGCTGATCAATCTCCAGACGGTGGTGGAATGGCAACACAAAAAAGCTTTGGCTCCAACACGAAAACACCGCGAGCACATCGGAGGTTGGGCAAAATGAGCATGAACGCTATTGTATAGCCCAGACATCAGAGCAGCCCATTGTGAACACTAATCAGTCCAGACGTGCAGAGGACACAGTAATGATCTACTCTGTCCCGGCTTTGCTAATTGACGACTCCAACGTCAGTTATCTTTTAGGTTAATTATTCTGCTTTCATGCAACTGTTGTAATCCCGTTCGGTAAATCGAATGGTTACAAAAACTACTAAATGATAAATCATCGACAAAAAATCCCAAAACACCTTTGTGCAGCAACAACTGTGCCACCACTCGGCCTGCCTACTGACCCCCCCGACCCCCACTTTCACACTTCAAAACACTGCCACTCTGCCGGGACGCAGGCAAAGCAGAGAAAAAGATGTTCCAGAAAGAGGAAGGACAGCTGGTGCTGAAGAGAACAGAGGAAGTTCTATTCCCTCGCGCATTAAAACGCTTCCCCTCTGCTACTAACCTTTGTGCAAATCATGGTTCCCGTACTCAAGTCCACATTGCTCTCGTTCTCTTCTCCACAGGGATCCTCACCGGTCGGTCGGCTGCTGACAACAGGTGTAGGGTCACAGGTCAACTGTCAAATATAATCCGTTTTCTCATTTGTGAATTAAGTTTTTTTTAGTTTAGTTCCTTTCCATCTACAGAGACACAGCGGTGACACAATGACACGACGAGTGAGATGAGGAACAGCTTTTCTGTCTTTGTAGGTGGACTGTGGCTATGCAAAGCGACGCTGCAGAAATACTAATCAGCCTGCACACTCCCTCCACCGCAGAGAAACACCCATTTGACTAGCAAATGTGGACCAAGTCATATGGAAATGTGGAAACTCGAAAATGGTGAAGTCAGCTGTGAGTATTGCCAACGGCCAACTTTAAAATCGAGAAGGGAGGGATAGTTCAGATGGTTTTGAAAATAATTCAGGATGTGGGTTGAGGTTGTGTGGTAATTGCAATTTCCTGACTATGAAAACTGCCTCTTTGGGATTAGCCAATCCAAAAATCACCAAGTGAACAAGTGTCTGTTGATAGATCTGCTGTTTAGGTATGATAAAACAAAGGTCATTTGGAATATTCAATACTCTTGATAAACAAAAGGTACTGGGCACACAATCGTTCACCTCTCAGTCGGGGTGATAGTGTCATCTTGTCCAGGTGATGGGGGAGGAGTTTCTCCAAGTGGGACCATTGGGTCCTGTTCAGAGGCGTTGCTCTGATCATGACCACAGGAGGGAGACTCTGCAGTCTGTAGAGCATCTGCAGAGAAACAAATATGGTAAAGTTTTATAACATATGTAGTTTTTAAAGTAACAAACAAAAAGGATAAATAACCGACATATCCAGTTAATGCAATGGGTGTTCTAGTAATGCATCCACTATGTATGTGATTTTACAGAGTAAAAAGCCAAGGCATTTTACAGAAATGACAAAAAAACAATGTTTATATTGTGGTATTTAGAATACAAGTTTGACGTTGCAAAGTCACATTTCTAAAGTATTCTCTAAACAACAGCAAACATACTTAAGTGAGTCAGGAAATGACTCATTCTTTGGTTTTAAATGCATGCTGGGGAGCGACTAGCTGACAGTTGGGGGGAGTAAAGTTGAAACAAAGTGTGCGCGCCACAGAGTGCGCGTACATAGCGAGGGGGGAGAGAGGCGGAGGGGTTACCGTTATTCTGTGAGTGGAGCGGATCAGCTGGAGTATCCGCCTCTGGGTGTCTGACGTGGACAGCTTGTGAGTGGGCACTCGATGGCACTGCCGCCTCCTAAACAACACGCACAAATACACACACACGCACAGAGAGACAAACATAAATACCCCAAAACAGTGAAATATTAAAGAATGGAAACAGGTGAAAAGATCCAATAAACAACAAAACAAGAACCATGTAGCCAACAATCAGTCCAAAGAAACACATCTTTGTCAGAGGAGGTGTTGCATAAGGAGTCAACAACATGGGAGCAGCCAACAGACAGCATCTGTTCGGTCAGTGATTAACGGATGGAAAGCACTCCAATCAACGTCATAAGAATTCAAAAGCAACCCCCACTTTCATACAGACTGCAGCAACAGTGGTGTTTGGTTTTAAAACATAGAATAGAGTAGAATGCATCCCGAACTCGTAGAGTGTTAAGTGACGTTGAGATCGCAGCTTTATCATGTGTAGTTTGGGGGTGGGGCGGGACATGTCTTAATGGCTGCAAAAAATTGTTTTTTTCTTCAAAAATGACGGTGCATTGTTTTTGGTTTTGCCAATGACAGCAAGTAATTTCCCGCTTACCGCAGTGTGAACTTATCACTGTCATTCTATATACGGAAGAGACCAGCAGAAGCAAAAGCAAGAAAACTGCTGCCTGTGTGCAAAGGCTGTAAAGGATGATATGTAAAGAGCCCTTTGGTAGGCAAACGGCAGAAAGAGATTAGATTATGGAAGACAGGGAATGTCAAAACATTTTAAATGACATCATATATAGCAACTTTAGACTTCACATGAGTCCAACACAAGGCGGTGAATGTTAAAAAACATTTTTGATGAAGCGTTCCAGGACATTCCCGTACCCATCATTTATTTTCTGACCTCATCCCTGTTCATCCTAAATGTTGTATGAAAGAGTGGTAAGACAGTGGAGTGATTCACCAGAATCAGAACCAACCATTCAGGAGACTCTCAAAGTTGACTCACCATCAACAATAGTTTGACAAAAATACATATCCTGATGATGTGAAACCTTTTTTGTCTTAATACAACATAGACACACTCTGGTTGTGGTTGCTATTTGTTGAGCATGATTTGACTCGGAGTTGATCAGGATGTCTTAGTTTCCACCTGGTCCTGCGTCAGATTCATTTATTTTAGAACATCGAACTTTGAGGGGCCCCGTCTACTGAATGGTTGGTCATTCCTGTTAAGACACATATATCCACTCGGAAAGCAATCACTTTTTCACCTCACCCTCCTTTGACTGAAAAAAAAATGTACGCGTTATTCTATATGACGAAAAGCCTCAACTGCAATACATGTCGGAAAAAAAAAGTGTGATAAATGTGAAAAGAAATGACTAGATGCAAACGGTTTAAATACCAATCTCCTGCAAATGCACTCATGCACCAAATCTGTTTTGGTACCATCACACAATGACATACCTGTCACACACCGGGCAGCCGCCAATTACAACAGCAATCCATTGTTGGCCTGTGAGTAGGCCAGATTCAATCGCTTGCTCAAGAGCACTTTAGTGGAACTCGTGCAGGGCCGAGATAGAAACAAGCCACATCTTCAGAGAAAACCAGCAAACTTAGTCACTTGTTCTCGACTATAACCATAAGCTTGGAAATCCTTATGGTGTATAGTGATATTTTTCACTGAATAGCAGCGATTTGCTGATGCTTTTGTTATTTTTAGATCATGGATTACATCAAGCCACAGGGGGTTACAAAAAGGTCAAACTGGTGTTACCAGTTCACAAAAAAAAATCACTTGTGAGCAGTCACAAACTACATTTTGGAAAGTGGTTAACAGCGAAGATGCTTGGAAGTTACTTAAATGACCGACATCCCTCTGGGAATGTGGCCTTTGATGTTCAACATTTACTTTCTCTGATTAGGTTTGCTGCGATCAAACACAAATAGGTTTTTCTCAAGTTTTCTAGTTAATGGTTTAAGGGGGGGGAGTGGGGGTGTAGAAGATTTCATTCAATATAGTTATTAAAAAAGGTTATCATACAGCTTAAGGGTAAAACACAAAAAGGTCTCATCATATGGACAATCTCAAACATGGGTAGCATCTAACATGACCGATATATACCGATATATACAATCCCCTCAAAAGTAAAGTGTCCCAATTCAATTTACCTGACAGTTCACCTCCGGATTGGAATCTGTACAGGCTGAAGTGTCTAACAGAGAAAAAGAGGCAAACAGACAAATTAAATATAAATTCAGAGGACCCAGAGAGACAGGAGTACACAAAGAAGCTGTTCACCCCAAACGCTTGTCCACATTATTCACAGGGGTAAATAGCCATAGAAGGTCTATTATGCAGGGCGCCGAGTTGAGGGAGGGGCAGAGAGGTTAAAATATCATGCGTTGTTATGGCGGCATTAATGACCACATTCACATTCTGTTTCTCTCTCTCTGCCTGCCAGCCGCTCATGCGTGCAGAGGAATGGGGGATTACCGAGCTCACTTTGGGGCCTCAGACCGGTTGCACTGCTGGCCATACAAGGGCCTTGAGGAAGAGAGGACTTCACACACTGTGTAGCCACACACAACCTTTAGAAATCCGGGGCCACAGCACCCATAGAAGGCAGGGGTCTACTTCCAAGGGCCTCCGACTGCGCGTGTACCTACACTTAGGGAGTGTGTGGACTGTACTGTACTGTACTGGCTGAGTGCCTTGAGGACTATATGGAGAGTCTGAGCCATTTTCGCATATATAGTAGATTCTGGGAGGCACCATTTAATGTTTTAACTAGTTGGTCTGAGACAAACTGTTTTGGCCCCACAGCAGGGATCTAAGGGAGTAAGAAGGACATCACAGTGAAATACGTCTGCTTAAAGTAATCAATACCGATAATGGGTATAGTTTTAGTTGGTGCTCAATTAAAACATACCCTAACCTAGAGCTGTATGAATGTGGATAAAATAGTACTCACACAAGTATGGTCTTCTATATAATGCTTAGAAGAAGCAGGATGCGCAGGTTCAAACTCTTGCTCAAAGCTCATTTCTACCGAGTCGGATCCAGAAAAAGGAACAGGGCAAGTAGGAGGCAGAACGGAGTTACGCAAATATTAAACTATGTTTAGTCCATCTTGTTTTTCCCCATCGGCTCTGAGAGAACTCTGGTGAATACCAGTTTTACAAAAGGAAGTCTGTCCAGCTCCATCTTTTTCTGAGGCAGCTTTTGAAGATGCAATCTGTTCAAAGCCAATTCATAGATCTGATTAATAGTTGGGATGGACACTTATCTTAACACTTAAAGCCGTGTAGGCTGCAGGTCATTATGTCCCCACTCACCTTGAGCCCCTACTGCTGCACCACTCCCAGGCTGGGCCTCCCCAGAGAGGGCAGACAGAGGGGTGGACGTGTCCCTCACTTCTCCCTCTCCAGCGGTGTCCACCACCGTCCACTTCTCCTCCACGTACTCGTCTTCACCTCGTTGTGGTCGACCGCCCTGTTCTTTGCAATTCCTCTCAGCCAACTCGTTCTTCAGGAAGTCTTGAAGGGCAAACTCCTCATCCCAGTCCAAGTCATCGCCAGGCTAAAACACAGAAAAGAAAAAAGGGAGGGTTGAAACAAAGTCCAAATAAAAAGGATTGCAATGAGAGATGCAAGAGAAACTGCCTGAATTCCACAGAACAAAATCCAACTAGAGGTGATTAGGCTCAAATTCAGCAGGGACGGTTGGAAAACAAAATGTTATGATCTTCAAAACAGACATCCTGACAAAAAAAACTAAAAAAAACCTCACTTTTTTTAATCCAAAAAACATGGATATCAGCAAAACAGAAGAAAAAAGAAAACATGAGATCATATGAGATCTGAGAACTGTTCTGTTGATTAACCAATTCAGGCAAATTACATTCCGTCCACTAAATCCAGTCAATACAGTGTAGATTATTATTATTATTGAGTAAGAGTTTCATTATTTTTCATTAAGCTCAGCTTTGTTTGTGTACGCATATCCCTCCTTCTTGGCACCAAACTCAGTTTGTTGCAGGAAAAAAACAAACAATGGTAATGGAAATGTTAAAGCGCCTCAGTAAATTTTGTGCAACGAGCCTTGCGTAGGTGTGTGGTCACATCTTATTGTGCGCGTGTGTGTGTGGGTGCTTCAGCCGCCAACGCGGCTAAGCTCTCCTCCAGCAGATACTCCATCTGTCTGAATGCAGTATGCACCATCACTGCTCTCCAAGCAAACGCTCCAATATGCAGCGTTAATAATGAAAACACGCATGTTAGTCATTAGATTTGAATGACTTGACATCGTCCCTTGCTCTCTGACCTCGTCCTCTGGTGCAGGTGTCTGGCATGAGGCCTCTCTGCTGTCCTGAGGAGTCTTCAGCTGCTCCAGCTCATCACATAGATGCCGCTTCTGGTTCTCCTGCTCCTGCACCCTGCAGACACCAATACAAACATCTTGTTAACTAGAAAAGGCTGAGGGATTTATTTTTCCCCCCCAAGAGGAATATAAAACAAACACCCCGATTATCATAGCGCTAACGTTTCACAGAGCTACATAAAACACGTTTCCGAGATTCTAGAGAAGAGAGTACGTTGGACATACTGTACCCAATCCGCAGGCCCATGCAGTGTCCCATTCTGTTGCCCAGGGTGACCAGCGCCAGTGCTCCGACTGGCCAGGTAACGACCTCTTCACTTCAGTCAATCCAGTTCCAGTCAGACCCTCTAATCTCAGACTCCTCCGGATCTCAAAACTCTGATACTAGCGCTATGTCCAGTCTTACTAGGAACAACTTGCATTAGCTCAAACACGCTAAAACAGGGGTAGAACTAAGAATTTGCCCCCTTCAGTTTTTTTTTCTTCCCACCAAGCTATATGGACGTTCCTGAGTTCACCCCAGTAACTAAACACGTGCAAATCCAATATGGACAGCCTGACCAGTTCTCCTTGTCTGGTCTTGTACCACTCCAGCGCCGTTATATATCTGGAGAGGACGGCCGTCTCCATGAACACACATGCAAAACACACACACACGGCTCCAGGCAAACCCATCACAGTCAGAGTAAAGACCACAGTTGGCACGGACTCAGACCTAGTGAGGCGGGTCCTCTGAGGTCATTGAGGTGAGGATGATTGACAGGTAATTTCCCCACTCAGCATCACTGACTGGCCAACTGAGACTGAGACTGAAGAGCAGAAATGCCTACATTTGCCAAAGTCCAAGTCAATTATTTGCATTCTTACAGAAATATTTGGATTTTAAGATCCTGGAAGCTTAATCCTTGGAACTCCTACATCAGCTAAACTTTTTATTCAGTTCATAATTACACTGCTAGGTTTAATCACCTTCTAGCGTTCTTGCTTATTCTTAATTCTTTTGTGGAGTGAGTATTGCCTTACTTAGCCAGAAAATTAAGTCTTATCGCTTCCCACTGAGGTTCAATTCAGCCAATGGGATTACCACTGCATTTGAGCAGAAACTCCTCCCCCTCTTCAAAAAAAAGGTTTCCTACCTTAGTTATGTGCTGGCTAATAAAAGAAAACCCAAGTCCCTGGGCTCTCTTTCACCTTCCTCTGCTTTCATACCAAATTCTCCAACATCAATTGCTTCTGCAGCTCAAACAATCCTGCATGGCCATTTATTTTCTAAGTCCCCTGAGAGTGCAGACAGCAAAGCCCTTCTCACCTCACTGAAAGGTGCAGGATCTCGGTGCGGGACCTCCTCATGTTGCTGGCCATTTTGATCAGCTCCTTCTCCAGTGAGTCTGTGTACTGGGCCAGCTGGTCTAGGCTGAGGGCCCAGTCGGCCCTTCTCGCGTCCAGCTCGGCTCGCACCGCCTGTTGGTAGACAACGCCGAGGGTCAGCCGCACGTTACTGAAAAGTTCTGACGACTAAGTGTCACTAAATGTTTCCATGTCAGCCTGCACGTCAGGGAAACAACCGAACAACGACTGCTACAGCTCTGCTCTGCTAATGGTTTCCGTCTCATTTGCTATGTTTTCTGCAGTACGTGGCTAATGAATGCAGAGTGGCAAAAATGCAGGAAGAGGAGGGGGAGAAAGAGAGAAAGTTAGAGTGAGGGAGGATGAGAGTGGGTAGTGTTGGTACACTGATTAAACAACACTGCTGGACGGAGCCTGTTGCAGAGTTATATAATAGATGTCTAGGGAGAAAAAAGGATGGTGGGTGGGAAGGAGAGAACGAGCGGTGTTAAACAGATTAAATAATGCAAAAGGTGGAGAAAGATTTTTTTTAAATACCAATGCTCAAAAAAAAACTTTCAGCCTGATATCAACCTATTAAACATGTCACAGGCACTAGCAGCAGTACACTGAAGCTGCAACCTTTCTTAAGCTTGCATCAAGTGTCGGGTAGGCCTGAGAAAGTGGGTCTGACCTGGAGGTCGGTGTCTCTGTTGCTTCCGGCTGTAGACAAGACCAAGTTGGTTTCTTCTGTGAAATCCTTTTTCTAAGAGACATAATAAGAAATCAGGGAATCAAGATCATCATGCTCATTATTAGCAACTAGTTTTCATGAATGCTTAAAACCAGCAACATTATTTGACCCAACTCAGACGAGATTCTAGGCAATCTTAAGCGGGTAGAGATTGGGTCAAATCCATCTCAACGATAAACCGACGACCAACAACTCACTTGATAGGATTGCAATCAAATTGTTGAAATCAAGTTAAACCTTAAACAGTTCAACATTATAGCATAAAACAATTGTATACTGCAGAACAAAAGGGATGGTTTTATCGATGCCAACTGTCAATTCGAGTTACAAGAGTTACATTAGAGTTAGTGCAAGTCGGGACTTGACCCAAAAACGTAATCAAACGTACCAGTGTATTTATGAGCTTCTTGAACTCCAGCGCCATGTGTTCAGGGTTGGGTCCCTGCAGCATCAACAGCACCTCCTTGTCCAACGTCTCATCCAACGGGGAGGTGAAGCTCATAGTGGTGGACAAATGGTCAACTGCATGGGGAGCCTGCAGAGATATTTACACAAACCAAAAGGGAATTAAAACACGTGCCATCACAAGTATAAGACTGTACTAAGCACACAGCGCAGAGCAGAACTGCAACTAATGTTTGGACAGTGCTTTTCATTGTGTGAAAAATGTGAGAAGCCTCAATCTTGACTGTAGGCGTAACACAGAGGCAATACATATTGAGGTTGTGTAACATTGCATTCTGTTAAAGCTCGGGGTCAGTGTGGAGGATTTAGATCAGTGCATAAAACTGGCCGCTATGAGGAAATTGAAAAAGATAATGTAGCAGTCTTGAAAATAAAACATTGCAATCATAGTAATGAGAATAAATGTCCAAATTAAGACCAATTCAAATGATTGGACTGTTTTACACAAAATTAGAAAGTGAGAACAAGAAGAAGCTTTAAGAGATCATAAAAGAAAAGTTGAGCAAGTGAGGAGAAAGTAAGGGAGTGTTGCTGACCCCCTGTGGTGACTGTGCCAGAGCCAATTCTGTCTGCAGGGATCCCGAGATGCTCTGGTTCAACCTGAAGGCCACTGAAAGGGACATAACAGCCCTGTGAGAGCCAGCAGCACAGTGGAGGAGAGGTTAGGTGGGAACAAGCAACCAAACAAAGACAAGAATGAGAAAACCTAACAATGCATTAACACTTAACATATTAGAAATAGAGTTTCCCTTTTTCTATAAATGTAGTTAAAAAAAATGTAAGACATTCACTCCACGATTATCACTTGGTTTGCTCACCCTGACAGCTCTGGGTGTATCATCTGCATCTGGTTCTCCAGCTTGCTCTTGTCTGCCCTCAGAAGCTGGAATCAACAGAGAAACCAACATGACAGTCCATCCCATTAGTTAATTATGGATCATCTTTTTCCTGTCCTATTAAGCTTTAAATATTGTTGGCATTTCCAAATATTC
This sequence comes from Gasterosteus aculeatus, assembly GCF_964276395.1. Classification (NCBI taxonomy): domain Eukaryota; kingdom Metazoa; phylum Chordata; class Actinopteri; order Perciformes; family Gasterosteidae; genus Gasterosteus; species Gasterosteus aculeatus. The sequence continues at coordinate 26,071,417 of NC_135691.1, forward strand.
ATTGCTATAACTATATTGAAAAACAGAATACCTTCACGGTCAATATTCCTAAATATTATATAAGCATAATGTTGTTATAATTAAGGGTTTAAAATCTGATCAGCCTTCTTCCATGAAACAAATTAAATCTCTGGTAACATGAGCAATCCTAGGAAATCAGAATCGCTGCGTGATTTTCTGCAAACTCATTTCAGTGGATACATGCTGAGGCAGAAAACATGGTTCACAAGAAGCATGAACAGGCTGCACCGGCAAATAGATCAGAAACAACTGAAAGCAGAGAGCATCCGTGGGGAACTAGCGGGGGTTGTCGAGTTGAAACTGAAATAATGAGATCATGTGAATTCAACCCTCTGACCTCTGTGATGGAGGAGTATTCCTCCACTGTCGACTCCAGCTCACTGATCTGTCTGCGCTTCTGTAAAAGAAAGTAAACACCATAAGACCAGTTTAAGGTTTTGTAGGGAAAGAACAAGAATCTGTTCCTGCCAACCAGAAATAAATAAATAAATATAATGTGCAACATAATTGGTTGCTTAAGGGATTAATAATAAACATAACTGTGCAATGCGCAGAAGGCACTGACCTCTTGTATCACAGCTTCCTTTTCACCAACAATAGCATCGAAAGCGTGAATTTGCACCTGCGGACAGGAAAGTTAGCAGAAGCAGTGTGCAGCAGCAGTAGAATTAGAATGTACGGTCACAGCTTAATGTGAGGAAGGAAAACAGGTATTAAAAGAAAGGTAGAGGGCAGGGAACACTGAACGAGAGAATGAGACTGATAGAAGTATGAAGAGGCAGAGAGTAGATGTAATAACGCACAATATAAAACGATTACTGCCTCTTATATGACTGCCAGTCATGTCGGTCTGCCTGCCTATGTAGTAGCAAATTTGAGAATTTTCTTTGTTTTTTTACAGCAAAAAGATAACTGATAAACAGCTTGGTCACATGGTGCAATGAAAATCATCTAAAACTTAAAAGAAGCAACATGGACTCGTTCATTTAAACTGGGGTCAAAATCAATAAAAGAAAGTTGTTACCTTGTATGCTATAAAGCTTGTGAACCCACTTGGACATCTTATCTTTACTGTAAGTTTAATTGGTTTGCTTTTGTTAAGCTTTGTTCTGCTATTTGTGGCATAGGGGCAAGAAAATAGAAAAGGGTAAAGAAATAATGAAAAGGTACCTGAAGGTCAGCGTTAATGTCACACAGCTCTGTTATCCTCCTCTGAAGCTCGTCTGTCTCCATGGTGACCTTGAAGTTCTGGGGAGGCATCAGATGCGTTTGTACATGAAGGATGTGACCACCTGTCCTAACTTGTAACAATACACTCTGTAACCATCTATGAAGGGATGAGCACTACTTATTTAAAGTGAAGTCAGTCCATTGATTTGACGGTCAACTCCACTGACAAATGCTTTCTTTGGTAAGGGGCAGCATACCTCTTCCTGAAGAGACGCGATCTGGGCAATAAGACCCTGGTTCTCCCGCTCCTGAAATGAAAAAAAAAACATCGATAGGAACTATGGAAATGTACGCTCAGTTGTACATGTTGCACGCTGCTAGATACTGAAAACACAACTACGTTAGAATCCCTCCTTACTGTGCCTACAACCCCAAACCACGTTCAAAGGGTGCGTCTTCCTGTAACATTTCCTAATTGAATGTAATGTGCATCACGTTAATTCTGCAGGGCAGACATGGCTCCATTTTCTTGTTTAGAAAGTTGAATAGCGAGCGCATTCATTTTTCATCCGAAAGGGGTCAGCAGCAGTTGCCGCATTCCCTTTTTTTTATTCCAATGCTTTACTATTTCACCCGCAACTCCCTAAAACAACACACTCAAGCTTTCTGTGTGCAACGCAACATGCCGGGAGAATTCACAAGTTGTGACTGACCACATTTTTGCTGTGTGCTGACGCACGGGCTCTGCCGTCCTCCGTACAGCTCAGAGTGGCCTTCATCTCCTCCACCTCCTCCTTCAGCATCTTCTCTTTCTGGGCCAGCTGCTGGTTACTGCGAGAGAGGACGACGGGACGGATGTCAACGACCCACAGAGCGCTGCGGTGATTTGGCGCTGTGTATTTGCATGCAGGGACTTCTTACACCCTGGCCTGATTGCGTAGCTCCTCATTCTCCTCTGCCAGCTTCTGGTTGCCGTCCTCCATGCCCTCCACCACCTGCTTCAGCTTCCTGACCTCCTCCTGGAGCTTTTGGTTGCTCAATTGAAGGTCAGCAACACAGTACACCAGCTCTGATGTCTCACTGAGGGGAATAGAAAAACAAGAGTCAGCGGTTAAACTGGGTCTTACAGAGCAGAGCGCCGCCGCCGGAGATCCAAGTTAAACCTGGTCTCATACTTTTGGGTTGAAAATGCCTTCCACCGACTAAACAAATGTACAATGTGGGCTACCTTTAACGTGACTTTATAAAATAGGTGTGCATTATACAGCAGTGAGTTGATGCCTGTGTCTCCACACAGACTGTGTGGTATGACTGCATCATATTCCTTCATCTTGTCATTTTAATATTGGAAATAAAAACTAAAAGATTTAAGTGTTTCGCAATCGAAGCAAGATAAATCAACTGGTTTGAAACACTACAATAAATGCTTTTGAGCGTATCAATTTCTCTGCAGGAAAAGTGTGTTGGGCGCGACACCGCAATGATCACGTTAAGGCACAATAGCCTAACTATTTGCGTTTTGTAAACAAAAGGGGAGGGAGGCAGTCAACATTAGTGTTGACACTAAACCCACCCGTACCAACTGCAACCTAGTTTTATAGATCAGGGGCCGGCACGGGTCACACGGTACATGGCATGGCTTAATTGAGCAGACATCACTTACAATTCTGCTCTGGATGCCTCCCCTCCAAAGGCCTCCAAGCTTCCCGAGGTCATATTCAGCAGCATGGACCTCTTTGCTAAAACAAATACACAGATTTTAAATCAAAATCAGATACATTGTATACAAAAGGAAGGAATATTTGTGATGAAAAAACACACACACACACCAGACAGGCTCTCCCGGAGTTTGAATGAGTCCTGAGTGATGTCATTTGTTGTCTCTTCCCTGAGGTAAATCAAAAGACATCCAACATCAATTCAATCCTGCAACGACTGACGTCGTCAGCAAAAATATCAGGCCAATATATTTTTATTATTAAAAGAAGGTTAGGCAAAATGTGACCACTTGCATATAAAATAAATAATAACATTTATATAAAAAGGAAATATACTACTTTATTAAATTCATCATCAAACTACATCCGTGTTGAATGTGCTTTCCTTTAGCCCTGACAGAGCGGAGTGAATTTCCTGTGATTTTATTGTTCTTTATAAAAAAAAAAAAAACCCATGTCACCCATGACGGAAACATTGTCAAAAGTGAACATCATATCATGCATAATACACCTACGCAAATCTATTTAACTGCATGACTCAAACAGAATATATGAGTCACTCTTCCCGTCGAGGCGAAAAGGAGTTGAGAAGACTGACGAAGACACGAGCGATACTCACCGTCAACTTTCACCCCCCCGCCCCCCCCAAAATCAAAGATAACCTTAACTTTGTTCTGGGATGTTGCCTCCACAATTTACCCATACTGACGATTACCATTTCTAAATTAAGGATCGTATGCCCAAGGAACCAATATTTATGTAATGAGCAAGCGTTTCAGTACCCGTTGTTGCGGCAGTCATCGATCCACTCCTTCATGACGGCGTGGTACGTATCCAGGTCGATGGAGACGTCTTTGTGTTCTGGATCGAGCATGTTGCAAAGGTCCTCTAGTCCGCTGTCTTCTGAGGAGCGGCTGGTGGTGTGCCGCAGGAAGTCCACAATGTGAGACACGTACACTCGACCTGAAAGAGACCAGCATCCGCCATGACCGCACCGGGTGATTTTATTATTAGAACGGAGAGTTAATACCTTATAAACACTTTTATTTTGAGTCTTTGTTCGGTTATAGGTGAAGGCACCACTGGCAGTAACCATAGAGACAGTCAAAATCATGATTAACTTTTTATTTCCAGCAGTTTCACGCATTTCCCATTGCTGCTGTTAAAAAATGCTCACCTGCATTCTTTTTTAAAAATCACAACAGTTGCGCTAGTAGTAATAAATGCTTTAAATGACCCCATGAATGAAATTCGATAAATCTTTCAGCAAAACTCCTTCACTGGCAGTACTCCATGTGCTGTATCCTTTCACAGTTGTACATAAAAGGTGCTGTTCCCCAAAATGGTTTCGATTTCATAAAAAACAAACAAACAAAATCTGACAAAAAATGTGGCAGAATTCCACAGCAATAGAGGAGAAAGTCGCTACAAATCTAGCTAGTTAAATCAAACCAATCATAGCGGGAAAACATAAACCCAAAGAGACGGAACGTAATTACCCGAATACCACAAACAAGAGTCCAAAAATCTCAAAAATAGTAATCAGAAAAACAAGAAAATGTCCATATCCTCTGTACTTCCTAAGATGTACCCACAACATATCCAAAAACTCTGCTGCACAAGATCTTTCTCTGCAAAAAAGTTTTTAAAATATTGGATGAACCCTCACCTGATGAGAAAACGTAATGAATGGAAGCGATTGTGTTGCGAACGCTGGGAGGCACAAGAAAAAGATGCAAACAATGCTGATATTGTGCTACTATTTAGAGCCAAAGTAATTACTCTACTTAAAAAACAAAAAGCACACATAGTAGTAGACTCAATGAACAGTTATTACTAGTCATTAGGAAGAGGGAAAAGCTGGAGCCCACCATACGTGTCCGTGTCGGTTTGTGTGAGCTTACCTCGGCGCTGTGTGTCGCAGGCGTGGAAGATGGTATCGAGTAGATTCTCCTCACAGATTAGGCTGATTTCTGCCATGTTCTCCTTCCTGTTTTCAGAGGTCATCGAGGATCCTGAGCATGAATATGCAACACGAGCACAAACAAGACAAAGAGCGTATTGAGCGGAGAAGCACATGATGCACTTTTAGACAGAAGCGTTAATAACAAACAGTGTGATGACCAAACAATCTTCATTTCAAAGTTACATGAATACGTTAGTTGAAACCAGCCAATGGACTCTTCATTAACCCCTGATGTTTACACACAACAACTGAAAAGAAACTGAGAAAACCTGTCTCAGGTTTGGCATTGGCCGTCTGATTAAAAGCGTTTGAATGTATAATAATGGAACATGGAAGCAAAAAACGGAAATGTTTTAATTTAAGTTTTGATATTAAGCGAGAAAATTACTTTAAGAATAGACAGAATCAATCTCATCAATTCTGAATTAAAAACCAAAAAGAGGCCTGAAGCTGGTGAGGGCATTGGAGTCTGTCTTTTCTATTTGTATGAGAAAACATTTTTTCTAGGTTGAAAAAAAGCAACTGAAATGTGTTTTGTAACCCTTTGTATATTTATGGTAAGGCTTTAATTTAATAAAGCTGCAAATATACTTCTTCATCCTCTTATTATTTAGCAGTTAATACCAGATTCCATTAAGAAAATCGAAATTTGGGAGAAAAGAAAAATGTTATTTCCCTGATCAGCTCCAGTTTTTTTGTTTAATCTAAACCAAAAGTTGATCTTACAAGATCTGTAACCCCGCGTCACTTCACTCATCAGTGGATACATTGATTAAAAACCAGATGTGGCTTTTAGTCTCTGCTAAAACCTTGGAAATTCACATCTTCTTTGTTGTTGGCGGCAGGTACAATGACCTGCGCATCCAAGCGGGCCCCCGGCGGCCGCTCCTGCCTACCTCCATCGCCCATCGACAGTCTCTTCACAACCAAAGCCGGGTAGGACAGCTCGCTCTCCGTCGAGTCCCCCACGTCCGCCGAGCAGAAGTTGAGGTTGTAGGTGAGGGTGCTGTGGTCTGGGGTGAACGTCCGGCTTAGAGACGGGCTCTCGGGGGGCGGCGCCGCCGCCGCCGACTGAAGCCCTCGTGTGAATGTGAAGTAAGGCGTGTCTCTGGACTGGCCCGTTGGCGTGGAGCAATACTTCTGCCACGTCTTAACCGGTCTTAAATCGCTCCCGTCGGCGCCTCTCCTCTCCCCTAGGGTGCTGCTGATGCTGTACGTGACGTTCGTTGGCGTGGAGGGGTCGCACGTCGGGGTGGACGGCGGGACGGAGGGCCGCAGGCCGCCCCTCTGGGGAGCCGCGGCACCCATCCCTCTGGCCTTGTCCTTCCCCCTCTCGCCCTCGTCCCTGTGGAGGTTGCCCTTCTTCAGGATGGTCTCCAGGTTGTGCCGGAGGCCGCTCTGCGGGCTGTCGTAATTGTTGGAGGAGAGTTTGGGAATCTGGAACGGGGAATTGGGCTCTCGGTCACCGCGCCACTGGATGGTCTGCAGTTTGCGGCAGATGCTGTCCACGGGGTTGTGGCGTCGGTTGGACTGGGGCGTGTAATAGTCCATGCTGGGGATGGAGGGGCTGCAGTGCTGGAGGAGAGGATGGAGTCTGAGGAGAGAAACAGACAATGCTATTTAGTTTAATGAAAACATATATACAATGAGAGCCAACCATAGTTATTCCGTTGACAAAGCCATCTTGTGCACTGGATGTTTTTACCACTTTCACTGGTTGGACTAACTCCAAGTTAAGAGGCAATGCAATCAGCGGGTAGAGCTGCGATGTGGGAACACAACACGTCATACAAAGAGACAACATATTTAGATCAATATGAAGTGGCCTAATGGAAGATTAACCAGCAAGATTAGAAGGAAATCAAATTCTAACCTGCGCCAACCACACAGGTCAATTAAACGGAACCACACCAAAATTATAATAACAGTGCAGAGGAATTACTTTTTATGCAAATCGGCCAATTCGGGTTTAATCCTCGCCTCAGACTTTTGAAAAAACTCGATACCACAATTGAATTCATTTCATTAGTAGTTTTTTAGCCTCAGAGTTAAAAAAAAAAAAAAAAAGCAAAACAAAAAAGGCACGAAAAGGTGTAAAGGAGAGAAAACAAAAAAGTTCCAACCTCTGCGACAACTAACGTTACAGGATTTGGAATTAATTGCAAACACAACGCAGCTGGACGCCACGTCCGACACAAACACGTGCGTGGTACTTTCTAGAAAAAACATCCAGCGGCAGGAAACGTATCCGTCGTTTTTTTTTCACCTCGGAAAAGCTCGTGGGGAGCGAATATCCACGTCTGAAAGTTTGGCGCACTGTAGTAAAGACGCGCACATAAAAGGCCGCAAAGTCACCGGGTGCTGCTGCTCGCCACTTCGACATAAACGAACGCGCCAGCAGCGCCTCCTCGCGGCCGGAAGGGAACACTGCACGCGCACGCCACACGTGCACGTGCATTATTAATGTTTTCATTACTCCGGTCATTGAAAAGCACTTTGCACCCATGCTTTATACTAGCACAACTCACACACATAAATAGCATTGCATTGATAATCTGTGGATTCGTCGAGGTTTATGTCACCGGGTCGTTGGTGTTGAAATATTTTCTGTTAGATGTCGTGACGGCGCAGTAATTTAAGCGGTTTAAGCGGAGGAGACGTGAAGCTGCTCGGGCAGCTGTAACTTTCAGCAGCAGCAGCAGCAGCAGCAGCAGCAGCCCTCTGCGTCGGACGTCTCTCCTGATCTGAAGGTAATTCGTGCAACATTATCGATCCCAGATCACGTGTTGGTGAGTGTTGGGGACACATATTTTCGGGAGGTTTGTTAATAATCGGTATTACAGCTGCCAAATTGCAGATGTTTTCTGACATAACAAGTTTTTTAGTTAAAGCTACGTGCACGGTTATCACATAGTCTTTACACCTGCGTTGATATATGATATATATACTTTTTAAAGTAACTATGCTTTTTTTTGCTTAAAAACGTAACAGTTGTAAAATACTATCATTTTTATTATAATGATAATATCCGTACATCTGCAGGGACCTTAGAAAAATACAGAAACGCACAAGACTCAAAGCCCAAAGCATCATTTCAGCAGTTGATGGTGTTGTTAATATGATGCAATATGTAGTTGTGGTCCACTTCATCCATTTTCAGACCTGCCAAGTAGCACTTTCCTCCTGTGACATTAACTTTGTTGAGGCGTGCTGTTTGCGAAGTGGTTGGTACATGTTTTATGTTTGCTATTGAAGTAATAGGTGCACAGTTGAAGTCTATTCTTTTATTGTTTCTCAGGAAAGCAGCTACTATCTCAATGGCCCACAGCAGCATTCCAAGCGTTAAGGTATTTAAATAAGTTATTCAAATGAATGTATTGTTTGTAAAATGGTATCCCAAACTTTTAAAAAGAGCACATACCCCCATTTGCTGCTTCAGCATCTTGATGATTCCTTAGCTGACCCTCAAAGAAACTGCCGGGTGCTCCACATACAAGATACTGCAGCACTGATTCTTACCCTCATGGTGCCAGGACCCGCACCCAAAGGCCCAAGGGCCACAGTCATCCAACAGTGTTCTTAAAGGGACAGTAAACACATGAAAAACTTGATAGATATTCCAGAACGTCCACTTGCTGTCAACCCGAGCAAGCCTTTCCTAAGAAGTTCAGTTTAGCTCTTCTCCTTAAACACAATAACGTCTGCGCGATCGCCATTTTTTTCTGGGAAGGACACGGGCAGCGTCCACTCCTGTGCTCCTTCGTCCTCCTCCTCCTCCTGCAGCAGGCTGCTCAGCAGAATCCACTTTCCCAGCTCACGCTAAGTAGCTGGAGCTTTGCTTGTTTTTTGACCCTGAACGCAGGAGACAGCAGGCTGAGGGAGAGATTAAGGGTGGACACGTACAGACGCACGCGTCCACTCAGACGCACAAGGATGAGCGTTGGCTTCGGTTTGGAGACCGGAGATGAACATTAGCACAGTAAGAAAGCTTCATATTAAAAAAAACTGTTGTGCACTCGGGTGCACATCAACATACAGATGTACACCAACAAAAATAAGGTTGCATAGATAATTAAAAAGTACAACAGAAAAAAATGTGCATTTCTCTGAGCACTTTCACACGACGACTGTGGTCGCCCGTCACTTTCCAGTACTGTAATCTGGGATTATGTCGCAAACAACGTTCTGCAGGAGAGAGGGGATATAGAGCCAGTCTAATCCCAGACAAGTGGAACAGAGAATAATCTAAGAGGCAGACTAGTAAAACCACTATTCAGTGGAAGGCTCAGATGAAGATGGACACCACTTGTTTTTGATAAATATGGCACATGTCTTACTGCAGCGCTGCACAAAGCGAGCACATAGGGGCAAATAAGTGACGCAGAGACTCAACTGAGATGCAACTGACTGACTGCAATAAGCCTCATTGCTAATATCTGTTCCTTATCTGACCATGACCTTTGACCTCTCAAGGAGGTTGTTAAGAGGGTGCTAATAAATAATAAATGATCATCCTAGTTACTCTTTGTATGTCTTTGCCTCATCCTCGTGCCTGTGTGGATGGTCTGCTGGCTGGTTCTGCTGAAGTCGGGTCACTGAGGACGACCGGGGCTCATGTGGCTGAAGCACCCTCTGAATTAGCCTGTCACACAGCGGCCTCTGCTGGCCAATTACAGCTGGCAGAACATTTTTTTTAAAGTCTGATGAAAAAGAATTTCCTCATGTTTTGCCCGTTAAGCGGGAGAGATACATTACAATAAAAAAAGGGAATATCTTTTATCTCTGGAGAGGCTTCCCTTCGGGAACGTCTTCACTGACCACATGCTGACCGTAGAGTGGAGTGCGAGGGAGGCTCCGCTCATCGAGCCCTTCGGAGAATCTGTCACTCCACCCGGCCTGCTCGTAGCTACACTAAGGCCTACAGGAACTCTTATACCTTTTAGCGGTAAAGGGGATTTGAAATGTTGTGTCCTGATGCATCCTCTCAGGGGGCCGACTGGACTGTTTTAACTCCAGTATTAAGAGTTTAGACTAGTCAGCGGAAATGAAAGTCTGGGTAACAATTTCAGCCTTTTCCAAACACAAAAAGATCAAACTAGGAGCACACATGAAGTAACGACTGGCATTTAAAATATTTCTTCACATTGTACCAAATGCATAATCTATGTTTGAATACAGGGAAACTAAACTTAGTTAAATTCTCAACCATAGCAGTAGTGATGAATACTGAGGTCACATGGTCTAACCTTTTCTTGGAATTTTATTTTTGTTACTTTTGTTTGAATTTGATTGTATACTATACACTACTATACTATATAACAATAGATGAATACATTTATACTCCATAATTGAATTGCTGGTACCTTGGAGAGGGTTTGGAAACATACCTTGTTTGTAGGAAATTAACCTGCCTCATTTTATAAGCACTTGACCTCCTTATCATTTCTAAGTTTACTAGCATAGTTAAGTTTAGAAAGGATTGTTGAGTTTTGGAGGAATTTCATTGAAATAGCATCTCAATAAATAATTAAAAATCACATGTATTTGATCATGAAACCCCAAAATAAAGTAAAAACCAAAAGATTAAACAAATAAAAAAGGACCTTTTTTCTGGTGCTCAGGTTAGACACGGTGGCTGTATGAGGCATTTGGTAAACTCATGACCTCCGGTCACTAAAATGTTTACCGCGGCCCTGGTCTCAACCCTCTTCTCTTGACTTCTCTTCACCCCAGCTGTTTGAAGGGTTGAAGGCCCTCCGTCTCTTCAGACGATGCTCAGCACGAACCGCGTGTCCGGCACTGCTAAGAGAGCTGTGTCTACCCGTAAGATGGATGTTAAGAATGACTGGCTCCCCCTCCTCCCCATCCTCTCTGCTCATCTCTCTCTTTCTCCACCTCCCCCGTCCCTTCTTCCTCCAGGCCTTTGATCAGTCTGGAGTTTCTGGAGTGCATCAGGCGACTGGTGCAGATCGACCAGGACTGGGTTCCTCACTCCGACTCAGCCACTCTGCACATCAGACCGACATTTCTTGGCACTGAGGTAAGGAGGATAACGAGGGGTTGCAGCATATGTTGAGACAGCCGGTTGTGTTCTCTTAATTAAATAACATTTTATATTCATTGTGTTTAAATGTCCACTGCAGCAATCTCTGGAACTGAAGAGGGCGGCCAGCGCCTTGCTGTATGTGACAGTGAGACCGAATATCTGTCCTTGTTGGCTGATCCAAAACACACTCGGGCCTGGAAGGGAGGGACAGGTAACTACAAGATGGGAGGGTAGGTATAGGGACATGCTGTATTCAGAACTGGTTTTAATTCACTGATGATCAATCATAGCAATTAGCTATGGTTGTGTAAGCTGCAGGGCAATGACAGTTCTGCCCCCCCCGCCACCTCAACAAAACAAAAAACAGAAATGGTCTTGTCACAGTCTGTCACTTTATTCAAAGAAATTAGACATTTGTTGTTGTTTTCTGAAGAAGCTACGGATGTTCTTTGTTCGCCCAGTATGAAGCAAAGGCTCATGGGTGCCAGCAGGTGCTGTGGCTGTACCCCTGTACAGGACCAGCAGATCACAGAGGCAGGAACCATGAACATCTTCCTGCACTGGATCAATGAGGATGGACGTCAGTTGCATTACCCGAACCACACTTGTTTTGCTGTAGGAAAAAGGATTAGAGAGGTCCGCGGTTTAACTTCCATATACACCATTTACCCTCATGGTAAGGGTATATACAGAAACTCTATAGACAAAAACCATAGAGGTCCAAATGCATGGATAAACATTTATATTAGTCATCACAATTCCTGTGGTGCCTCTGTGCACAGCGGGAGTTTAAGGTGTCAGAGGGCTACCTGACCACGAGCCAGCTGTGCTCTGCTCTGAGGCAGCTGCGGGTCAAAGAGGTATTTGGCTCAGGTACTGCCTGCGTGATCCGTCCAATCGGACACATTGTTTACCAGGCCAAGGTAAGACCCAGCAGCAGACCAATTGCATCTATTTAATCCAGTCTAGCGGTCTACCATTGTGTATTTAACTGAATTGGAAAACAATTTTCCCCAAATAATTATTTTCTTTTCATGTAGACTAATCCCAATACAAAGACAGCCATAGATGCTAATTGAAATCAGCTGCAGAGTGCACTCTATATAGGTTTTTATTTATTTTTAAAATTGAAGTTTGTGTGCTTTAATTAGTTTTTTCTCGTGGAAAAAAGGACAGAACAGGCGAGTTATCATTTGTAAATGTGATAAACCGGGCTTCAGGGGGGCTGCTGGGCAGACTTCATTACCTACGGATAGAACCAGCCCAGATGTGTGCCCCTGTTTCCCGTCTTCATGCTACGCTAAGCTAAACAGCTGCTCATTAAAGCCTCAGCCTTGAAGTCTTCCCACATTATTCTTCTGCGCCTTGAGAACTTGGAAGTTGGAACTTTGAGTCCAGAGCCTCCTTTTATTTCAGTGAAATTGGTAAAAAGTTACGCTATCTTTAATGGGAAACATTTTTCAAGATAAACATCTTATTGTATTACAAGTTTTTAAATTACATTCAGTTTAGTGCTTTGAAGACTCGGGCTGTTGTTCTCTCGTGACCACACGGGCAGTTTAATCTTCAGGAGGTTGTAAGAACCCCGTGGCTTCTTGCTTAATACCATAATATATTTACTTTAATGTTGTTTTTTTAAATTCTCATAATTCAATTTCAAGTTAATTCTCGGAGCAGATTAAAAGATCATAATTCTTTGTGTTTTGTGTGCCTCAGAACTTGCATATCCACTGCCAGGATAAAACCTCAACGTTGGCTCCACGGATAGCTAAGGACCTCGCAGATATACAGGTTGGTATGTGTGCACGGACACACACACGCACACACACATCTCACAGATGTTTCTCCCTCTCTCAGTAACAGCTGGTTGAACATCTGGGTTCTCTCCACTCACCCACAGGACTTCATTTCCATGGAGAAATAGATGACTAGATGAATTAAGTATTCAGTGATATGATCGTAGGAGATGGAAGTGTGTGTTCTCTGACCAAACATCAAGAATAAAGTTGAACAAATAAAAAAAAGAAGGAATATTTAAATTGAAAATATGTCCAAAGAATTTCCCGACCCCCCCAAAAAACAACATTCCCTTCAAATATGTTATCTTGCGTCTCCACAATCGAATTACTCGACTGCTGAGTGGTTATTATGTAACTCAATGAGATCAAAGCATGAAGTTATTTCTTTTAACAAAACCCCATTGGTCCTCATTGTACACCCACAGCCTGCATGTGCATAATAAGTGAATTATCATATTAGGTAATGAGTAACGGCCTGGTAATATTGTACATAGCCTCCGAACACGGCACCTCCGCAGTGTTTCGCAGAGCTACAGGTTTCTCCTAACAGATTCATAATGTTCTTTGCTGAAGGCTCAATCTGTGTTAATGAGCGTGTTATGTACCGCCGACTTTCCGTTATTGTGCTGCGTAATGAGCCTATTATTAGTACGGTTGTAATGAGCTTGAATGTGATCCTTCTTTTCTCATTTGTACTTGACTAAGAAGGTCTCGGTCCTTCCTTTAGAGTCAGGGGCTTGAACGAAACACCACATAAACCAAATACCTATCTGGCCACACACTTGGAACAGCATCCTTTCCGTCTTCTTTTTATGGCATCTGCACCGGAGCTTGAGCTTAAACCAGGCGGCAACCTGCGTGTCTGAAAGCAAGTCCAATGCTGAAGTACTTTAAACTGCTTTCTAATGGTTGTAGACAAGAAAAAAGTTCAGAAAATGAGAACAATGTGAGCAGTAGAACACAGTTTTATCTTCTTTCCTTGATCATCTAATAGCCGCTTCAATTTGACCTTCTTATTTTAGCTTTTGTAAAACATTAAAGGCTAGCTACAGCAATAAAGCGCTACCTTTTTCATCAGCAATAAACTGCAGTCATATTTCCAAAGAATGAGTGCATTTAGCTGATATTGTTTTGGTGCTTTTAATGAAGTGGGCATTTTACTGTCTTATTGTCGTATGAGTGCTGCTCATCAAGTATTCCATCGCTTCCTCTGTCGGCGCTCAGAAAGCAAAACTGAACTGAAGCTACGGTACTCAAGCTAAACATCAATGTGCCTGTTGGTTTTGATCGAATCCTAAACTTTGCCACCACATGAGCAGATAGTGTCCTTTGGGGCTTCATTTTTTGAATCTCCTAATCTCCTGAACGCCCTCTAAAGACTTTGATCAGTTTGACGAGGCTTATCTCTCCGACTCTGGACTTTCTTCTTTGTCGCCCTTTCTCTTGCTCTGTTTGCTCTCCGTGCCGCATCTGTGCTTTTTGTTGTTTCGTGTTTCTGGTCAGGCGATTAGCATATCTGCTCTGCCGCATCAGCCCAACCTCCCGTGCACGCGTTAACCGCATCTTTACATGCGATAACATCTTTCCCCAGTCGACATTGCTTCAGAGAGGGTTAGAAGAGAAGTGAGAGAGAGGGCGACGTTTGGCGGCCTAATGGCGCAGCGTGGAGAGTTGCAGATGGGGGCAAAGACAAACTCCTGAATTCTCTCATTAAGCTCGCCGTAATTGCACAAACCCAATTATTGCCTCAGCCTTTTGTGATCTTCAAAGCCAAGATGCTGCAAATGAAGCCTCGAAACAAGTGGGAGAGGAGGAGGAGGAGGAGGAGGAAGAGTTGTGGAGGAGGGAAAGCGCGGCGGCGAAGTTTAATGAACAATAAAATCGACAAAACGCTGGAAAACGCCGCGCTGGTAAATCTGTTGACATTTCATTTGGAGGGAAGCAGTGCTGTGTTATCCCCCCCCCCCCCCCCCCCTCCCTCCATGCTCCTCATCCCTCCCCCTCTTGAAGACAACATTGTGCCACAAACAAACGAGTGGTCTGAGGCAGCAGATGAAAGATGGGTTTACTAAGTCGCCCTGCTGTTCCTCTTTCAAGTTAATTAGAAATCACATTCTTTTGTTTCCCCTTCGCAGGCGCTTATTTACTTTCTCACGTCGACCATTAGAACAAATTTGCAACATGAGACACAAATAATTGGATTTGCCTCCTCGGCTGTCACGGATTGGGGAACATTTTGTTTTGATTATTTTTTTTTTATTCTAGTTCCTTTGCTGTGTTGTGTTGTGTTCCGTCGGTGGCTGAGTTTGCAGATTTGCTCGCGGATATTTGATTTCGCTCTTGGATTTATGTCTTGCTCGCAATTAAGAAGCGGCGTGCGAGACAAGTTTTTCTGCAAGGCCGGCAGAAGCCTCTCTTGTGACCTTTTCATGACCTTTGTCCCCTTACGGTGTGGACGCACGCCCAGCGACTGGACCCTGCTGGTGTAGCGGTGAAGAAGAGGCCCGAAGCAGCGATCACCGTAGGTAGGAAAGGCTCCTGTACACTAAGGAATGATATAACCATGCACGTGCAATACTCGTAGTTATACTGCAATACGCTGGCTCTGCGGCGAGTGTGTCGTGCCACTTAGCCCCCTTTTAAGCTAATGACACTTTAAAGCTTTTAAGTTAATGACGAGCACAAAACTGTCCAACATAATTAACAAAAGTAGGCTAATGTCTCATGCAATAGTGCACAATAACTTACAATAGCTCGTTTCCAACCAACATCCAGGATGCAGCTGTGGCTCGGACTAAACATGAGAGGAGAAAAGACATTTTAGATGCTATAGAGGATTTCACATCACGTGTAAGAGAACTAATTCAACTATTCAATCAACCTTCTCTTTGTGTGTAAACATTGGGCTGTCTCTAAGTTTTACAATGTTTAGAAAGGTGGTGCAAAGACAGTTTTACCGAGGGAAATGTTCTTTTAATTTTTCGTTTGTATATTTATTGTGTAATAAATTTTAATTAGTCATGTGGTCAACAAGAATATTTTAATCGAGAATCCGCAGCCAGGGCAAGAGGTGCAACGCAGAACTGTAATGAACGTACAACAGTTCTTCACTAAGATTACCGATCTGTGTTTAACTATAAATAAACGACAAGAGCTGACCAGCGTGCATTTGAACTCATCATAAAGGAGGTTCCAGCTCATTTGAGCCTCTGGAGGTTTCCACCACGACCGAGGACTTTTCCCCCAGAAGCATGCTTGGATTTGGAGCAGAGGAACCAGGAGCTGAGTTTGGTTCCTGTGTCACAGTTCCACGTGCAATAAGAGTCCCCACTCAGAGGCCTACTTAAAAAGGTCCGGGACCTGTGTGTCAGGCTCTGCAGAGCGTCTCCACAATCCTTAATGATGCTGAGGAGTGCAAGTGTTTTCCTGCCGCCCTCACGCACACACACACACACACACACACACACACAAACCGTAGAGAACCTGGAACCGAACCAGAGTCATCAGCATAATGGAGTCATAACAGAGAGCCATCACAGCGGAGAGCCCACGCCTCTTTCGCTCCTCACATGCATGTACACACACACACACACACACACACACACACACACATATATACATACATACATGTCAGTATAGACTGTAATAAAAATAAAACCTCCGGAATCTGTGTCCACTCCGAAGTTCATGCCTCATTAACTGAGGTCTTGTCTGTATTTCTGCCACTGTGCTTGCAATGGACGTCCATATGTGTGTGTTTGTGTACAAGGGGGTTCCCATTTGCATGCTGGATGATTTTTGGCTCTTTGTGAAGACATCTCATTTTGGCTTAAGCTCTTTTCTTGTGCACAGTTGCACAGCTGGTGTAGAGCGCGCGCACGCACACACACACACACACACACATATATAGCTATCAGGAAAAACACATAGGCCTACTTCAAAATGCCAAACACCATGTAGCCCGCTTAATCTAGGCCACTGGTGAAATTACCACAGCATGGATATCAATGTCTGGATTCCTTTTTTTTTTTTTTTTTGCCTTTTCTTCTATTTAAATTAAAGTCCCCCTCTCCCTCATTTACTCACAGGGCTCATTAAAAAGACATCTTATCGAGTTTAAGGGACAAATAGACAGGTGAGGACACAGTTGCATGGCAGTTTAAGGGCTGGTTGAACATTTGCTTTATGGTTGATGAATGCTGATTGATAGGTCAAGGAACACACAGCGTCTGATCCTCTGTGGTTTTAGCAATCATGACAACACTCTCTTAGAGTATTTTTAATGTCACACTACACAGCATACCACCGGCAGCCTCAAAGCAAGTAAGTCAGCCCTGTAAGGAGAGAAGATTACTACGTCTTCAGCATACGTCAGATGGTTAAAAAGACCTTCCCTGCCCCACACTCCCTGTATTCAACCTGTTAGAGAGATCTTCCACATACAGATTGAAAAGCAGGGGGAAGCAGGTAACTGCATTCCACCTTGTCAGACGCCGTTGGTCACCGGGAGTGGTGCAGATACACTAGTGTCTAGTCTGCCTAGTTTGATGCAAATACCAAAAATGCAAAACACTTCAGATATGGAGGGACACACCTCACACTTTTAGTTCGACAGACTATTTACAAGGATTAATTCGATCAGAAGCTTTAGATGCGCCTGCCTGTTCAATGCCAGTTTCTAAATAACACTCGGATCTTCATCAGGTCTAATAAACACCAGCATCATGAGGAACCTCAGTAATATTGAATGAATCTGAATTTTCTTAATGAAAATGAATGTTTACTCCACGGATCTGCAATACTTAATGTTATTTGCAACCATAACTTCTTTCCAGAAAGACATTATTCTGCTGAAAATATTGGGCCATGGAGTTTGACCTCATGGCCTCCTCATTCGTTTAAAAAAAGGCGCACTGCATACAATGGTAGTGGTCTCCAATTGTACTGAATTCTTTGTTATCCTGCCTACATCATCATTTGCTTACTACTATATTTATCAGCGAATCTGCTTACTTTGGTTTACGGTCCCAGAGAGCGAGTACTTCTAGAGACTCTTTTTTTGTTGTTAGCCGAGGCAACAAAACGTGCCCAACGTGTTAAAGGAATTATTCGGCCTCAAAATGACTGTCTACTAACAGAAAGTCACCCCCAATTAATACAGGGTATTGGCTCACGTTCAATTCAACAGATTCACCTAATGAACTAGGAAATTGTTGTAATAGGTCTATGGAGAACTGCCAAGCTTTGTAGCACCATAAAACAGTTTTTCATCTGAATACAGGACAGTAAATCCACACAATGTTTCAGGAGAAATACATTTCTTCTTAATCCTGATGGTCTTGTATTACAGCCTCGTCTCATTCCCGGGCCAATTTCTAATGAATGTTGTAATCCGGTGATTTAAAGCCTTTATGATGTGAACTGTGTCTTACATGGTTGTTTTCTTTGTTCCATCTCTCATACATGCACATCCAAACATATATAAATGTACACCAGTTCAATTTATCAATCTTTATTAGCCCAATTGTCCGGTAGGCTACATATTTGCCAAATGATACATCTCCCTCCTTTCCTCCCAGCTCGTAGTATTCTTCCCTCCAGCTCCTCCATCACTTTTATTCTTTCTCTCCCCCCCCAGGAAGCAGGGACCCCGACACGCCGCTCCCATTGAGCCAGAGGACGCCGATGATGTTTTAATTGTCACTTCTTGTTAAGGCGGCCTTGACATTCACGCGGGGGACAGAGGGAAGGGCGGTCGGCGTAATCAGAGGAAATGGAGAGAAAGACGGAGAGGGGAGGAGAGAGAGACGAAGAGGGAGAGAGAGAGAGAGAGAGAGAGAGAGAGAGATGGCACCCATTCAGCTACTAAGAGTGGTGTTTGGCTCTGAGCAGTGTGCCTCCTTCCCTCTCTTCCCTCTCTCTCACCCCGCCGGGGCATGATCTGATTTGACAAGCGCAACGCTGTCATCTTGAGTTTGTCCAATTTGAAATTCTAATTAATGAACTCGGCGCCACTTTGTGTCCTTTTTTTTGTCGTTGTTGTGCTCTTCCTGCTCTTCTCCTTCCTTCCCAGGCCAGTTTGTCTTCTATTTGTCTTTTCTTTACCCTTCCTTCGCTCCTCAAGTCTTCGTCGGAGGCGGAGGGCCGCTCCGGGTGAGATGGTGGTCTCACACCATAACAGATGATATCAGTGGCTGTGGGTCACCCAATTATAATCAAACTGTGTTTGTGTGCTTGGTGGGTGCTATGTGTTTGCATCTGTGTGTCTCCGTCTTCTGTTTCTATCAGAATCCCTGATGAGGAGGCACAAGTGTGGGGGGGGGGGGGGGGGGGGTGTTAGCTGCTGATGCTGAAGGCCAGCGGGGTGGTCAGTCTGGGTCTCCAAAGCTTCACACGTTTACTGAATACACTCAGAGGAAACAGAACCATGCGTGAGAAGTCAACACGTGTCCGGAAAGTCAAGTCAATGGATCGTTAGAAAAAAAACAGGGATCCGGTGTCTCGGTGTCGCCAATAGCCCCCAAAACCAACCCTTGTGTCCTAGAAAGCAGAGAGGACATGTTTGATGTTGTAACTGAACGGATCTGCACAACCTTCACTGGTAACATTGACATTTTGTCAACCTTATTAAATCTAAACGTTCAATATAACATCCACTCGCAGCAAACTTTATTCATATTTTCTGAGATTATACATTGGTTATTTAAAACGGAAAAAAAGGTGACTTAAAGTGTTTGCTTAAAAAGAAAGAAGCATTGTCTTCATTTTTTGTAGCCATCCAACCCAAAGCACGTCCCTTCTACTTCTACAGATCAACAGCGGGGAAAACGCTGCAGGTTAACATACTTTAATCCAGGCAGCAAATGGAGAGGCAGAGAATCAAATCATAGACATATTTATGTACTACCTTGCAGGCTGCGTGGACACATGCGTGTTGTGTTTCCCCTCCTTCCTTCCTTCCTTCCTTCCTTCCTTCAATGCTTTTTAAAAATTTGCTTCAGGAACCTTTTTAGGGTCAAACCGTCTCCTAAACCGCACAACCCCGCTCAATAGAACTCAAAGGGAAGTTTTGGCTCTCATCATCAGCAGGTGGTGCTAGCAGCCTACAAACCATAGACCTCAACAAAGCTCTGCTTTAGGACGGCGGGGGATGTGGGAGGGGGGGGGACAGAAAAAGAGAAAAAGGGGCAATGGAATTTTTGGAGGCCTGCCAATCATGATGAAAAACCGCTGCAGAACTAATCTATTTCCACGCCCGTCCTAATCCCCCAACACAACGGTGGCATCGTTTAATCACAAAATCATCACCGCCATCACCATCACCACCATCATCCTCTTCCTCTCCCTCCGCTGCATTAATAAAAAAATGTATTTTATTTTTTGTAAATAAGAGCTTGTGATTAAGAGCAGATTAGTGCGCGCCTTCAGACGGACGGACAGATCGTGATGGGTTTTGTTAACACGAGAGTAACACTGGGTGTCAGTTGTGTGTGCCTGACACTACATCAACGTTATCCCCCCGCCGCTCATGTTATCGCTCTTGGCTTAGAGTTTTAGGGGACTTTTTAACAGCAGCGCTGCTTAAGAGCTTAGATTAAATGGATGGATGGATGGATAGATGGACGGATGAAGATCAGGCGTACACACATGCACAGAGAGATCAGTGTCACTCACACAGCTTCAGAGGAAAAGCCCGATTTGCTTTGTGGTAAAAGCTGTTTTATTTCTCGTCAGTGTTGTAATGGAGACGCTGTGCTGTCACACACCACTTGAAGTCTCATTTTGTGCCGAGGACGAGGAGAATCTGTATTCACCTCAGCCTGTGCAATTTGCGGCTGATTTTATTGGGGTCAGGTTTTTGTGGTTGAATGGAGTGACAAATGCGCATATTTATTATACGTATGTTGATCATAGTCTTTGTATTTAAAGGGTGACAGAGAAAGTGTTTGTTTTCCTAACATTGTACCTCTTCCAAATCTGAGAACGGTCAGTGAGCATATTTTAGGGACTGTATGCAAATTGTTAGAGGGCGCAGGGGACTGAGTGAGACGGAAGAGAAGTAAATAGAGAATAGTTAACATATTCAGCAGAGGCATCCTTTTTGATGTTATTATTATTCGTGGAAATAGCTGATTGCACCTATGTGTGCCTTTTGGTGTCTCTGTGAAAATGGCATTCCATTGACATATTAAGGTTCAAATCCTTTGTGAACTTTTGAGGGGCAAGGTGATACATATTTTCTCTTATTCAAGGATACAAATGCAATGATCCTTAAAAAGTGAAACATCATTTTCCGCCCCCCCCATCGCCACCCGGATCATTTTTATACAGTCTCTCACTGCTCAAGATTGATGCCTTCTTTCTTTTTTTGTGCCATAAAGCAGCCGAGCAGATTTTTCAAATAAAATTAGACAAGATGACTCACAACATAAGATGCAGAGTGGAGGATGCCAATCTTCTTGCCAATGCGGTTTGTTCATGATTATTCTAACAATGTCTGAAAATTGAAATGGAAATGATTTTATTTTTAGATAAACAAAGCACGGTTAGTATAAAAACCTCTTTGTGCTTTTGCTTCCAGTCCCTGTGGGTGGAGCATGTACTTTATTTTGCAGGTGGGCACATTTTGTCTTGGAATGCAGGACACCTACTTATTATTCAGTGGTGTGCTGAATATTCCAGTGTGTCTGTGTGTGTAGGTGTAGGTGTGTGTGTGTGTGTGTGTGTGTGTATCAAAAGGAGACGTTGGTCCTGACTGTGAGTAATGTTCTCCAGGCCTGGCGGCTGGCAATGCTCTGTCTCCCTGCAGGTGGGAGTGAGTCACGCACACACGCACACAGACACCAACACACTCTAGCACGCACAAGCAGTGCCACCCGTTTCATGCTGACCACCTCGCTGTGCCAGCCCAGCGACCATGGTGGCCAACTGGCCATTGAACAACAACTGTCTGTCTGTCTGTGTGTCTGCAGAGCAACAACACATACCACCACAGCAGCTAGAGAGAGGTTGCCTCACACACGCGCACACAGTCATTGTCTCTCATTACTCACACAAGTCTGGCACATCTCTGTCAAATGCCAACTCACATTAAGGTGGAGAGAAGGTGCCTCTCTCTACTCTGTTTATTTGTACTCTCTGTCTTTATATTTATTTCTTCTCAAACGTTAAATTCAAGCTGCTCTACTGTACAGATCTGATCCATCGGAAGGCATTACTGCAACAAACATATCCCATCGTCCCAATGTCAGAGACAGTATTTTATATTTCTTTCCTATCAGCGTTGGGCAATAAGACATGTTATGTTATTCTTCTTCTCATGTAAATACTTTGTAAACACTCATGCACTCATGTAAACACTGTATTTAGAATGCTTTGTCACTTAATATAGGATATTCATATGAATATAAATACTTGTGATGCGATGATGTCTGGGTGATTTGTACTGTAACACTGTGGGATTGTAAAGGCCTCGCAAATCATCCACATAATAACACTTACCTGATGGGTCTATCCATCAACTTGTTGGAGAGACGGCTGTTTGTGTGACGTCCTTTTCCATCATTTGCTAATCAGATATCATAATTTGCCGCAGCCTATTATTGAAATATGTCTGCCGGTATTTGTATCACTCCATCGCGGTTGAGTAAATGACGATGTGACAGGCATAACCCACCATACATGGCTCACTGTGTGTGCGTGTGTGTGTATTTAAGTGTCCTTTAATGATGTTCTGTGGAATCGGCGATGTATGGTTGCCTCTGGGCGCAGATAAAACAGTTAAACACAGTAATTGCCATTTACTCTCAGCTGAGCTTGCGTTCCCATGAGAGAGCACAGCGCTGATTGGGAACCACACACGCACAAACCCACGCACACACAACCATATCTTATACTGGAGGATTTCCTTTTCAGCAGCACATCTTCTGTCCTGGTTCTGTAAGCTATTGTCCTGAATGTAAAACTTGCTGCTGCCACACCACTCTGTGTGTGTGTGTGTGTGTGTCCATCTGTGTCCAAAGTCTCGCAACCATCATCAATATTACACTCTGCCCCGGGGCAGCTGAAGGGTTCTGCTTCACTTTACTCCTGGCCCTCTTTTCTCCCCCTCGTTCTCTTTAAAATAAGGGTGGAGGTCTATTCTCCTTTATTTTTTCCACAAATCATTTCTTTTCTATTTTAATATCAAGCCTGTTTGTTGACTTTTGCAGCATATTAAAGACAGCTTTGACTTAGAACATTCCTGTGTTTGTGTGTGTATAGGTGAGAGAGAGAAAGAAAGAGAGGTGTGTTTCCTGATGTATAAATTAAGAGCACATAACTTCTCCTCCAGGTCCCTGAAACAACAGAGCCTTCACCCGCCTGCCAAGAATGAATGTGGGGTGCAGACAGCGACATAAATGACCCTTTGTGTTTGAGTCTGTGTGTGTGTGTGTGTGTGTGTTTGTGCGTGTGTTTTAGCCTGGTAACGTGTGGTCATTTACATGTGTCAGTACAAAGGCGTGTGCAGGCTGTATGTGTTTGAGCATGTATTTTTATAAATGTTAGTGTTTCTGTGTGTGTGTGTGTGTGTGTCTATGTGTGTGTGTGTGTGTGTGTGTGTGTGTGTGTGTGTGTGGTGGGCCTCACTGGGTTTCTCTATGTGTGTGATTAGGTGATCGCTGCTTTATATTCCCCGCAGAGAAATAAATAGAGTTTTTCCCCCCAAAAAAACAACGGTGCACAAAGGGTCCATTGACAAAGGTTAGGGTGTGTGTGTGTGTGTGTGTGTGCGTGTTTGGGCAGGGGCTTAGGGGGGAGCGGGTCTGCTGTGCTGGTCTCGGACCCTCTGAACTCCCCTCAGCTGTGACCCGGTGCTCGCCAGGCTCGACAATGATTCGTATGTGTACGCAAAGACAACATTACTCGGGCAACACACAGCCCGCGTTGTTCTGATTCCATTCACCGTTTACCGGTGCGTTCCAGTCGACCTCGCTGTTGTGCTCGCGCTCTCTCGGGCGACTTCTTTGTACATTTCCCAGAATCCCGTTGGAAATGACAAAGGACTTCCTAGGAAAGTTAAGAACGTGTTGAATTCCAGCTGTGACTTTTTTCCTCCTGCCATCCCAGCATGCATCTGTGTGGAGCGGGACACCGTGGCAAAAGTCACAGAAATCCACACAAAATGTTATGTGTGATGTGTTTATTTGTGAAACTGTTTTGCAGGTGTTCAACTGGCTATGTGTTTGATTGCAGGTTGGTACACGCATATGCAAGTACCGATAATTACGCAGCGATTTATGTACACATGCGTGAAACTTATTTTAGGCTTGCAGATCACGTAACACACCTCTGATGTATTTCCATATTTTCCTTCAGTGTTTATCCCAAATCGCCAATGTTGTTATTAGGATGACCCCGATCTTAATGTCTCACTGTCTCAACTATATGTTGACAATTTGCCGGCCCTGTTCATCCTGTTCAAATTGAACTCCAAATCAAACTGGCTTCTTCTCTGTGTTGACAACTTAAATCTGGTACCTCCTTTGTTGTGGATGGTTTTCCTTCTCTTTGTTGAGACACCACCACGGCAATTACAGTAACAGGCATATCTCCACATAACCATCTCGACTACTGCAGGCTTAAACATTGCCTGGATCTCATTCTCATGAGACACTCGTAAATGTTCTTTCCCTCCCCTCCTCTTTCATCGTTTCTCCCCCCTTTGCTTCCCTCGCTTCGCTGTCAAGGTATAATGCCATGTTGCACCGGTGTCACCAAGTGTTAATTCCACAGCTGTCATCACAGAATCCCTCGTCTCCCGCCCTTTATTCATCTATATCTCCTTTCACATCAAAGGTTACTGCACCTCCATCCCTCCCCCCATCGAGAACGACGACGATTAGTAAAAATGTAAGCAGACAGACTGACAAAGAGACAAATATATAGATACGTGCTTTCCATTTCCCCCCAGAGACCAAAGGCTGCAGCGCGCGCACACAGGCAGGCACACAGGGGGATTATTTGGGGAAATTCCAGGGCATTTGTTCCAGAGTGGCACCGCAGGCCTCCCAACACCGGCGATTCAGCTAATGTCACTGTGTGAAAGCATCAATCTATCAACGAAACCCTACTTTGCAGGTCAAAAGGCTTTCAGCGTCGCAGCAAAAAGACGGGAAAAAAAACAACGGCGCCACATTTCGCCAGTGTGCGAGAGAAAGAGGCCTAGAGTGAAACTGAAAGGAGAAAATTGTTACCATTACCCTGGAAAGGCAAAGAAAGTACAGCATGGAAGAAAAAAAGATTGTCCACGAGAAGGAATAATCAAGATGGTTATTTTTCTGCCATGCAGCTGCTCCCTTGCATTATCAAAATTGATCGTGCCTATAATTTAACAGGTAGATACACATATCAAAACACGGGGCTATTGTTGCAATAAAGTGGCATTTTCTGTTTTTACCAGCAGAGTGTTGCCATTCATGGACCTGATCACAATCACATCACCCTTCTTTTGTGTGTAGATGTTGCACTTGCTGGATTTGTCAGAAGACAAGTTAACATACATGCATATTGACCTGCCTCACTTTAAAAAAACGGCCTCTGTTCAGATCATGGTTGTATTTAAAAACGTGCCTTTTGACCCGGAAAACACCAAGTCAATACTACACAGTACTGATATCTTTCATTGCGCATCTCTTTTTTCCACCGCAAGCTATTTCCGCGCAAAGCCATGGGGAAGTTGTCGTACCTGCATTGCAGTGTAACTCTACCTTTCATTCATTTTAAATCAACAAATAGAAGAAAGCCTGAAGATGACATCCTGAGCGTCTCAAAAGGAGACATTTTGGGGTCAAAGCGAGGGGGGAGATGACATCAACTAAAGAAACGAATGACACGCAAACACACACAACCCGAAGCACAATCACACACTTCTCTGCCCTTCAGAGGTACACTATCTGCAGCAGGAAGTCCCAGGCGGACACTTCCCGTTGGTCCCAGGAACAATGGCCATTGTCGCAGTCCGCACCATTCCGATACGCAGTGACCTCACCTCCGCGTCTCAGCTGACAATAAATCCTCCACCTTTAAATGGAACAGGCGACGATAAATTAACGAGGTGACGGCGCCAAAAGCACAAGAAAAACAACAACAACGGGGTTAAATATGGTTATATACACGTAAGAGGTTTGTGCGGTCGGTTATTCCCATATTTGATTTTGTGATGTTTTTTTCCTGTTCCTGGAGCTCTTTGTGTTGTTTCCAATTTGGCTGCAAACAACAGGCGCCAAACTCCTGCACAGACAAGGCGGACACACAACGCACCAAGTGGAGCCCTAAAACAGTGAGCGGAGGTGTCTGAGATAAGATCTGAGCTTCACGAGTACCATGTCCACCTGTTCCACCTGTTCCCAGAGGGAGAAGTCACACACGCCTTTTCACATTGTGTCACACTGGTTGCAATTAGCTGTTATATTCAAACTGGCTTTTAACTGACAGACATGATGGTGCTGATTGCTGGTTGGTGTAATGACGGACGGTGACGGTGAGGCGCTAATTTAACTCTGTGGAGCACCTAACACACAGACTTTGCATTTCCAACCGTGGTTAATTCCTCCATGAGCACCACAGGTAAAAGTTAAAATACGTAAAAAAAAGTAATTTGTTTTTTTGGCGACAATGCGTTCGGGGGACAGTTCACATGTGCGTTTTGAATGCCTTATTCTTCTTTATTCTTTTTGGATAAAGTTTGCTAGAGAACTCCAGCATGCACGTGGAGTCTGTTTGGCCCAAAGTGAAGTATCTCACAGCTGGGGAGTTGATGTGTGTAAGTGGCCTCTGAAGACCTAGTCAGCGTTTCAGCACCAAACTGTAGGAGGTGAAAATGGGAAGTGTGAAAAGCAAAAAGTAGTCAAGATGGCATTGTGGGCCTAACAATGGGGGCCAAATGTCTCAATGAAGACCTGGAGAGTTTCGAAACAAAACGCAGTTATAAGGAAAAAGATTGTGATGTAGTGAGTTCACAGGGAGCACACACACACACACACACACACACACACACACACACACACACACACACACACACACACACACACACACACACACACACACACACACACACAGGGAATGAAACCAGACGTGGCACACTCAGACAATACAGGGATTCAAACTCCTTTGCTGCAGCATGAAATAAACAGCTGAAAAACAAAACAAATCTCAATGACATATTGAAAGATAAGAGCGAGACAGAGAGGAAGAAAGGGCGTTGTGTTCATAAATCAGCTGATGGCCTTTCTAGAAGTGGGAAATAATGGAATTCAACCCAGCTCCCTTACCTTATGTTGAGCATGATCCTCCAGGGCGTTAGAAAAGGGTTCCAATATTCAACACTGCTTTTTTTTCCCCCTGCGACAATGTGGGGCCGTCTGTGGACGAGTGTGTGCTTGTGTTTGTGCGTGCGTGTGTGTGTGTGTTTCAGCATCCTTCCGTCCCCATCTGTACAGAACAGATGCCGTCAGGATGCTTCTGGGGATTAAACGCCTCTCTCATACCCAATCTGCCTCCCCCACCGCCATCATCAACGTCTTCTTCACCTTTCCACCTCCTCCCACATTACTCTCACACTCTCCTTCTCTCTCTCTGTATCATCACACCATCTCTGTCATCTGTCTCTACCTAGACATATTTCAAAGTAGCAGATCCACCATTGTTCTTCAGCACCACATTTCCCTGATGTTGTAATACATGCTGCCCGCCTGCCATGTGGTTTGCTGAAGGTGTGTTCATATAGAGACCATGTCAGACCCACTGGACTCTGCAACATGGGTCACGGTGGACCGCGCGGACTCAGCTGGAGGCAATAAGAAGGCTCTTGTTAGCACTTTGATAAACCTGTTTCCAGAATAAAATCTGCATTCCAGATTTTACGAGAACAACAAAATGCAACGTGAGCAACTAAAAATTAATATTAAAATTGTGTGCATGTAATACATTGTAATACATATTTGCTGATAAGCTATAAAGCTCCTTCAAAAATTGCCAAAAAACTAAATTGTAGCTTTGAACCCAACAGAAATATAAAGCGTTACATTTTTATGGGCTTCATGTAGCCAAACTGCTCCCACTGCCTTCACCCTTTCAAATGTCCCTCGCTGTGTCCGCATCCAACCGCAGCTCCACAAATGTTTGTCATCCAAACCGCCTCACACACAAGCGATTAAATAAAACGAGAATAAACACACTTAATGTTGAAAGCTTGAGTTTGTGGACATGACAAGAAAACTCGGTGTAACAAAAATGAAGTAAATCTTGTGCATGTGCGTGCGTGTGTGTGTGTGTGTGAGTGAGATCGTGGCTCGAGGGGTGAGTGAGTTTTATCCTACTGTCAGAGAGAATGTGTCAGATTTCCACTCCTTTGTTCCTTGTCGCCGAGCCTTGTCGTTACGTCTGTTCGTGTTTCTGTATGTGCGTGTGTGCGTATGTGCGTGTGTGTGTGTGTGTGTGTGTGTTTGCCTGCCATCCCTGTCGGCTTTAGTTATTAGTCACTGGCTCTGTCGAGAGGCGCCCCCCCCCCCCCCTCCCCCTCTCCCTCCAAATAGTTTTGAAGTCATAAATCCATAAGCAGACAGATGTAAGCTGGCGACCAAATACAGATATATATTAGGCGTCCCCCTGGATCCAGCAAGCTGCTTGATGGGACATAAACGCAATCGTATCCTTTCTCCCAAATCCCTCAGAGCTTTCGCATTCTCCCTCCACCGCTGCTCCCGGACTGTTAAGATGCAGATGCTCTTGCTGTACACACTCAGTCGGTTGAGATTATTCTCATGGATACCATATGTCCTCCCTTATAAATGACGATGCAGTGCGTCGCCTCTCAAGTGCAGATAAGACGCTTGAGAGGAATCAAGCGAGCGCAGTCGTCCAAAGCGTTGTGTGGGCCGCGGCACTGGACGGCCTGCAAAGGAATAAGCAGAGTGAAAGAGAAGAACTGAGTGAGCACATTTTGAAACGGGGCATTCAGAGTAGTACGTTTCTATCCAAAAGGAAGAGTCGATTTTTAAATTTATTTTCTGTTTTTTGAAGGTAAGCTGTCAGTGTGTGAGAACGGGAACGGGTTTACATCCTGTAAATGTAAACCCTTTGAAATCATTATACCCCTATTACTGTGATTGAGTTGGAGAATAATACCAAATGCTTCAATAATACCAGATTATGAATTCATTATGATGTGCTGCAATAATGTTGGCCAGATGCTGCCGTTTTATCTGGCCGGCAAATTAAATCCATACTGGACATCTGACAATAGTGGTTTTCATAACCCCCTAATGACTTTGAACAGGTTTAGAGGATGCATTCATTTGCAAAATACTAATTAAAGACTGAAAAAAATAACAGGGAATCAAATTTGGCCGCAGCATAATGATTGCAGATCCCAAATAACCCCCCAAAAGTCTGGTTATTCACACTGTATGCTTTTATAATCACACATCACTCATTCACTGTTATTCCACTGGAGGTTAATCTTTAATCTCTTGAGAGTAAATTACAGTATTAATTTGAATAAGGCCAAATTTACAGCCTTGAATATTCACTTGTTTTAGATTAGAATAATTATCATCATAATCAATCATTTTGGTCAATGCAATTGACCAAAAAGTACTTTAATATGCTCTTTCAAAAACAGAAGCCCAACTGTGAAAATGAGCTTCATTCGAGAGTATAAAATGCTTTAAGATTTGAGGAGAAATAGAAGAAAATATGCAGTTCAATAACAAGGCTTGGTAATAGTACTAACAATAGGAAACAGAGTTTAGTTGCACCGTGTCACCGCTGCCCAGTGACTCTCAGGCACACAGAGGTGGTTTTTGGAACAGGAAGCACCGCCTTGACCCCCGCTTCCTCCATTGCGCCTTGTTTATGTTCCAATGACTTCCTGCATTTCTCTCTCATTTCTCAGGCTTGGAATAGCCCGGGCCCCGGCGGATGGATATATCATGATATATTTGTCTAGCTGAGCGCAGACGTGTAGAAATGGCAGCGTGAACTGAAGCCAAAGCTGCTTCCTACGAACTCGAGATTGCTGTCGTGTGATTGTAATGTGAGTTTCCGGTCACTAGAGGGTGGTTAAACCTGAGCTATGCGAGCGTGGCGCTTCTGTGGAGGTGCAGTACATGGCAGGAGGTAAGACTACTGACATGTTTACCCAAAGGATTTATTCTCTGTGTAAAATCCACACCTTGCACTTTGCATGCACACTAAATTCTACTTTGATTAAAACGCTTTTGCAGCATTTTCCATTTTATACATATCTAATATTCTCTTGAATACTAAAATCATCAAAATCATCGAAAACTCGAGACAATACCATTCTGCCTTCCTTCAACAGAGAGCATGAAGCACAGCCTGTAATAACACATATCCATAAGTTCATTAACAGACATCATCATAGAAACCGTCAACAGAAAGAACACAGACTCTCTGCAGCTGCTTAGTGGCGGCTTAATATACCGACACAGAGATTTGCAGCACAAGTGGAACGTCAGTGTTGAATTATGCGTTTTAATCTGGAAGGGGAAATGAAGAGGTGTATGCCTTTGGAGTGAGATGTTTGACTTAAGCAGCTGCAGCTATTAGCCAAAACACAGGTTCGCATTTGTGCCACCCAGTGTCGTCGGTTCGATCGCGTCTAATAAAGAGAGTGCTGGTTCATTTGGGCCTCTGCTCCAGGTGGGCGGGGCCTTGCCATTTGCTCTGGAGCTCTGTGCCCTGTGGGAAAGTTGTTGGACTACAAACTACCAAAAACTAAGGAATGATGCTCAGCGTGTGCGTGCGTGAGTGTGTGTGTTTGTGTGTCCTTTTGTTCCTGTTGATGAAAGAACAGACAGGCTACAAGTATTTCTAAGCTCATATATTTCCCACAGACGTGAAACAGCCCAATAACATTCAAAGCATATCTTTCTTCATCATGGGAGCATGATTAGAGGTTAGCTGTAGTGTAATCAAACATATTACTCCTGATTGGAAAATGAAACGGATTGTAAAAGTTGTCCAGCATCATAAAAACTCCTGATAACAAGAATGGGAAGATGGCTGAAAAGTCAGAGGCAGCTTTGTGCTGTGAGGAATAGATGGTGAGATGACAATGAGACTTTTCTCACATCCAGCACTAAAGGATATGCTCATATTATGGTAAGATCGTAAGATTTTTGGTAAGATTTTTAGTCCCCTTGATATCTAGTCCCCTTGATTCATGTATAACTTGGGAAACTTGGTAAAAATGTTATAAAAGGTTCCATGCAGAATGAACTGAATAGAGCAGAAAACCATTCAGATCACAAGTACGCAACCTTTGCAAAAGTGTATGCATGACTTCACCTATTGCAATCTCAGAATATGACGGATGAAAATAGGTCAATAGACATTCAGCATCTCTTGATAAACCTTTACAATTTACAAAATGATTCACGGAGAGCGAAATGTCAGAGGCCCCATGGACACCCGCACGCACCTTAATAACCAGACATGGACAAAACACCTTGGGTCATGATACTAAATTGTTATGAACTTTCGGGCGTAAAAGCTTAAAGAAATACGAAATTGTACACAGACCCACCCACGCACCAGTAGAGAGAGAGCGAGAGAGAGAGAGAGAGAGAGGGGGAAAGGGTGAGGGAAAGGGTGAGGGAGCCTGTTCTCTGAGCTGCCTGGCTGCTAAACGCTGAAGAGGAGCAGAGAGAATTTGGAGTGACATCCCAGTTATTGCTCGTGACATTTGTGCATAGTCCAGGCGCATATGCACAGTAAAAGCCACACCTAGGGGAGGTTTATGTGTGCGTGTGTTTGTGCGTGTGTGTGTGTCTGTCTGTGTGTTCTGATGAGCTAAGCCCAGTTGAGGACAGACAGCAAATGAATAATAAAGTGTCAAACCTGACCTATGTGGTCACTCCACTTAGATGTCCTCTTATTGGACCACCAGCCTCCTCTGTCGCACGCTCACACAAAGACACACACTCTCTCACAGACGCACAGACAAATAAAATGCCTCTTGTGTGAGCTAACTTCGGAGTAAGGAGGCGTCAGTGCGCGGCTTTGTATTTCCCAGCTTTAACATACAGTAGCTGTTGAACTGTGAAAGTGAATTGGACAGGGATCAACCATATAATATAGTTTTGACAGCCTTTGAAGCGCAGCCGCTCTGCCCCCCCGCGCTTTAGCTGATTGCCCCGGAGCCCCTTTTCTCCTCTGCACGACCATACTGTGGCATTTACAAGGTACAGTGGGCAGCAAAACACACATTAGAAGCAAGTAAGCGTGGAGAGAGAGAGCGAGAGTGAGTAAGGCAGTCAATGAGATTGGTAAACAGCGATGTCCAATTAATCAATCACAAGTAAAAATGTATACATATACAAATATATATATATATATATATATATATATATATATATATATATATATATATATATATGTTTGTATTCATTCATGTATGTATTTATTCACAATGGCAGCTTAAATGATCTCAAATATGAGCTCTCAGAAATTTTCTTTTGGGATTTTTCTTCTAATTGAATTGAACAGATCTAATTGATCTGCTGACACAAAGGTTTGTCTCGGGTGTGTGAGCATTTACTTTGGAGGGCTTTTTTTTTTCTGGCGGACTGATGATTTTGATTCAACAGAAATGGAAAGAGGACTTTGCGAGTGGATGGTTGCTGCTGGCTGTGAGGGCCCGTACAGACTTTTACATTACATTACAGGTCATTTAGCAGAGGCTTTTATCCAAAGCGACTTACATTACATTTTTAACCCATGGCTTTTACATCTTTGCCCGGGGAGCAATTAGGGGTTAGGTACCTTGCTCAGGGACACTTCGACATGGGACATGGGGCAGCCGGGACTCGAACCACCAACCTTGTGGTTCCCAGCGCACCCTCTCTACCCCCTGCGACTTAACGTAAAGGGCAATGAGTAGAGCCGGTTCCTGGCTTTATGTTGCTCCTGAAGGGATGGACATCATGCACTGGTGTATTTCACACTTTTATTTGAGTAATTTTTAGTCATTTTATCTTATCAGAACAATAAAACAGGCACTCTTGGAGCAACGTATATATATATATAGTTTCTTTTTATTTCTGAACAGGTACCACAAACATTTGTCTTTGCCCGATTCAGTATGCAGTATATCTTCATTATGGGTTCCACATGGAGGTAAAGTGGTTTAGCACAAAACATCAGTATTCAGTCTGTAAAGACTGTTGATTTCCTTGGAATCTCAGTCAAAGAAAAAAACCCTTTCAGTGATGCCGACAGAGCAGTTACACAATGACAAAATTAACTTTTAACGTCCACTTTTTTTTTTTATCCACTCCTACGACTTTTCCTCACTCCTCTGCACTAAGCCAGTTGCTAAGACACACAAGGTCATCTACGTTTTCAGATGATAAAGAACCTCTCTTCCTCTGAACAATATGAAGAGCACCAGGTGCAGATGTTGTACATCAGACTGCTGTGTGAGTCTGCATGTTGTCAGTAAGAGCATCAGTTGGTGCACGTTGTAACGCCGTCACTGTCGACGTTTCCTGCTGCATCAAGTCTTGCTCCACTGGTTGTTTGGGTACTAACAACGGAAACGTTTTTCTGGTGTCATCCTGAGATTGCTCCAAATTTGGTACCCTGGTACCTTAAGTTGAATGAGTTCGCAGCCTACTCCTTACCAAAAATGAGACACACACAACATGAGCGCTGACTTGAGGTTGAGTCCCCGGCCTCCAGGGGAACGTGGGTGCAACATTTGGCCGAGGACTCCTGCATAAGCCATATTTCTCTGTGGGTTTGTCTCAACTCATCCTACAGCACCAGTGGGCAGGTGCCTAAGCTGATTCTTTAGCTAACCATCCAGTCACTCGGCTTGGGAAACTTGGCTTCCTCCAGCAGTTGGACCAATAATACGGCTTTGTGTGGAGATGACATACGCATTAGTAAGTCATTCATCCCGACAGGCTACTGCTGCATCGTGCTGCAGGGAACATTCACCCACTACGCTTTCAATCCTATTTGAGAAATGAGCTTCGACCAGTCTGGCTGCATGCACAACTGCAGTCAAGGAAGCTTGTGGCACCGTGATCATTCATTTTGGGGCCACTAACGAGATCTCTGCGTTTGTGTGGTTCGTAGAGAAATCATGTAGGATTAATGCAGGTGCATCCTTTTGATACATGATGGAAAAGTTGACCGACGTTTTGGGGAGTTGAGAAATGCAGGCTGGCCTGCTCCGGGTCTGCTTGTTATGGAAAAGGAAAGAAATTGATGTCTCCTACTTTCGGTGCCAAAGCCCTTTTTTTTGGTTTTCCCTAACCTTTGGTGAGTGTGTCTGTGTGTGCGTGCAAGTGTGTGTAATGGGAAGTGAAGAGAGCGCGGAGGAAAGAGGTGGAGTGGAGAGAGAGAGAGAGAGAGACAGAGAGAGAGAGAGACGGAGAAGTGACACAAATCAATGTGAGCACCCAAACCTTCATCTCAAGCGGACGCTGCAGCAGCAAGCAGCCTCCCCCCCGACCTCCATCACCTCTCCGCCTATTCCCACAGGGAGACGGCTACAGACAGAGGCACAGGAAAGACGTTCTATCCCCCCTTGGCAGCGCAGCATCCGGTAAGTCCAAAAAAAGAAGAAGAGAAGGACCACGGCGTCCACGTGTAGTAGAGGCGATGACAGCGAGAGCGCGTCGGCCCTTTGGGTTGGCTTAGCGATTGGACTGAGGGATGCTTTCTTTCCACCAATCACTGCGCTGCTTCTTGGAGAGAGCTGATAGAGTAGAGAGGGGGACAGAAAGAGGTTGTTCTCCTCCTCCTTTAATAGGTTGGAACTGAAGTGTTTTTCATTAGTGTTGCTACAGCATCCTCATGTTGATTGAGCTGTGTCTCCTTTGTATCCACAAGCAAGTTGATCAGACTTCATGGGTTTATTTAAAATTACTTCATTCTGCAGTTCCTCAGATCTTCCTGTCCCAAAACACTCATATTTGTAATCTTTGGAAAATGGACGTCTTGACTAGATTTTAAAATGTTCTTAAAAGTTGTGAAGTTGGGTTCATTTGAATATGCAGCCCACACTCGTAAACAATGAGCCACACGCGTGTCGTATTCAGCGGGATTGTGTATCTTTTTTCTTCTTATTTATAGTACAGTTTGTTTTGTAGCAGCTTCTAAATAGTGCATCAGATGTAAGAGAATGACCTGCGTCAGGGCAGTGAGCCTTTCAGGCCAGTTCTTTAGAACAGCGCTGGGCCAATTGTGCCCGTTGTTTGGTACAATCTGCGATGATTTGTTGTAGGTGGTGTAGCAAATGTTCAGCATCATTTTTTTTTATTGAACCATCAAAGGCACTGAATGAAGCCCTATCAAGTACTTGTCATGCCAGCCTCATGCCGGCCTCCCAAAAGGCTGTGTAATAGAACATGACCTCCTAATGAGCCAATCATCCGCCTCACACCCTTTGTGTTAGTGTATTTGTCAAAATCTCCCGCTGCTTTCCTCCTCTAACAAGCCTCACTTGTCTGGGCCTAAATCGAGCTCCGTGTGTGTTTAAAGTGAGCGCCTCCGTGGATCCGGCCAAGGAAAACTTCTTTCGCCGGTGTGCCTCGTTCATTAAGAGTTTGGAGACAAACTTTGGAACCCCCCCCCCCCCCCCCCCCCCCCGTCATTAGCTATTGCAGGCGTTTCAATCCAAGCTTGCTTGGGAGAATCTGAAGAGACTTAAGCGTGGAGCTGTGAGCCAGTTGTGTTGTTGAGCAGCACTGTCTCTGACTATTAGGCGGGACGGCGAGATCTAACGCTTGATTTATGACAAACGGGACCGAACAAGGTCCTCCCCTTTGATTTCTGACACACTCATGGCTACAAATTTAATCTTGATTCTTCTCTGTTCAACGCTCAGTTTCCTGGTATCGTCCCACTCGATCCATTTGATGAGCCAACTGCTGACTCACACTGTAACTGCATTAAATGTGAAGTGTGTCCGTGATTTACAGTCGTTCCGTATCGGTTGCCAAGTAGCGGCAGCTATTATCGGGCTGTGAAAACATGTATTGTAGACCGAAAGACAAAAAAAAACCTTTTGTGTGTTTGTAGCGCGTTTGTGTGTGTGTGTGTGTGATCAAGGGTCCTGAGGCCCACAGAGCGAAGCACATTGTCGGATGCAGGTAAGAGTCAGACAGCTACAGACAACTTGTCAGTATGAATGGAATTTTCCTGATGCGACTGATGAGATGCCCTCTAATTGACTTGTCAAACACGCGCACACACACACACACACATACACACACACACACACACACACACACACACACACACACACACACACACACACACACACACACACACACACACTAGAGGAGGGCTCAGGTGAGAAAGCTGTGTGTGTCAGCCAAAAAGTGGTTGACTCTTTTCTCTCAGTTCCAGTTTGTGTGACATATTGTATATTGATGAAATAAATGTATTAGGATGAGTGGAAACAATTCTTCACAGATGTTGGTACAAAGCGTGTTAAACAATGGAGTAGTGGATTTGGATGTTTTTCTTATTTTTTAAATAATGTGTAATCCAACGCATTTCCTCTTTTGAAATAAATTGTAATAGTTTTATAATTCATGAAGGCTAGTCAGGATTTTCCTCAAAAATCATCTCCTAGCCTTTAATAGAATGTTCTGCAGTTCAATGGTGTGTAAGTGGGATCATGTTTCACATCATTCTATTTTCTTACTTTCTGATGTCATGTCTTAGTCGTTCAATAACAATCCATTTGATGCAACCACTTCACATAAAGACAGCCAAAATGATTTTCTTCCAGTCCTCTTTTCTTCATTAAGCAACCATCATGATCTCCTACCTGGACTCACCTCATCACTGTACTACATGAAAGCTTTTGTGCTGCTCTGCCCAAGTACACAGTTGAGTCTCTGTCCTTTGTAGCCTGCATCCCCTTTTTCCTCCTTCTGCACATCCATCTAATGATCTGTCTATCGTTTTTTTCTGTCCCCGCATCCTTCTGCAGACTTTGGACCAGGCTGAGGAGTGCAAGGCGTGTGCATTATTAGACTAATGGGCTTAAGTGGCTTGTCCTAACATTGTCAGCAGATAGTGCCACAGAGGCTTAGGAGAGCACACACAGATGGAACAGAAAAATAATTCACCCCTCTCTTCTCAGATGTTTCCCTTTCTTTTTATTTACAAGGTCAGGATTCAAATTCATCAGAAGGAGCTGTCGCTTTTGAGCTCACATGAACATGGTTTGCATTCATGGCCATCGTCCTGATGGTGATTGTCCTGCACATAACACCACTGTCCATCTAATGAATTGCCAACCTCATTTTTCGACAAATTATTTGTACGTCTATCCCCTCTGCAGTATCAAAACTTCCCCACACGTTCCAGATAGCAGACTGCCAGCGTATATAGAATCTGGTACAATGTAGAGGTCAGACAGACGTAACCGAGTACCCCAGAGCAGCTCTCTATGTGTTCAGATCGACTCTCGCACTGCCCAATAAAAAAGAAGTATAGTGTCTGGCCTCACTGATTCCCACACGTCACAGACTTGGGCAACGGCTGCCTCGTCCTTTGCGAGATCGTTGTTGCGTTGACATACTCCTGTCTGGGACTCGGTCTAAATAAGAGTCCGGAGGGTAAAAAGTTGGTGATTTAACATTCTAGTGGAAAATTGAAGAAAATCAGGTGTTTGGACGTTGGGTGGGTCAAGTCCCCTTAGAACCCCTTAGAACGAAACAAAACAAAACAGGATCTGAAAAGAATAACAAGGAATCGACATATAGTGCACCCCTTGAGGCCTCCCTAACGAACCAAAGTCCAAGTTGGACAGACGCAGCCTATTTCCAAACTTTTGTAATTTTTTTTTCTTCTGTTCCTTTGTGCATCAAACTCTTAAAAAAAAAAAAAAAAGACATAACAAGCTCCTTTCATGGATCAAACGAGAGCGGCGGTGCTCATTGTGCCAAAGCAGGATGAAGAAAAGGAGACAGAGAGAGAGAGACTGTGTGAGAGAGAGAGAGATATGGGGAAATACCTTATTATTGTTATCAAAGTCAAGCCAGCTCCTCTCCTGCTGCTCTTATGGGACCTCCCCAACTCTCTCTGCTCATAGACCCAGGGGGAATCTAAACATGACCCGCATATACCCCCCTCTTCCTGGAACACACACACACACACGTGGGCCAGTCTTGGAGCACGTCGTTTCATTTGTGAAATTAGTCCATTCTCTCTGACCCTGTCTTTTCATCAGGCGCGGCGGTGCATATTTTAGTCCCTTTCCTGCGCTTGTTTTGCTAATTGGTGGCTATACTTTGCCCAACACTGATATCCTTTGATCATCTCAGATCATTACGTTTACCTCATTAATTTGCTCAATGTGATTTCCCCCCCCCCCCCTCTGCACACACACCCCCTCCCTCCCACCCCCCAAAAAATGTAAGAGTCCCTGCAAGATTGGATTAATAATAGATCATATGAGCCAAGAGAAAGTGCAACTCCTTTGTGTTTTCTCCTCTACTTTGCCCCTTCTCTCTCTTTGTTTCTCTGATTATTGTGTCGTTATTGTCCCGCCGCGGCGATACAGGAGGGGGGGGGGGGGTTCAATGTTTTGAGCAATCTGTTAAACACGTATAACGGTCTGATGTTAACAATACATCCGCTTTGCTCTCTATGATTTAGACTGCTAGAGAGCAGAAAGCTAAGCAGCTACCACACATCCAAGCAGAGTTGGAGGTGTTCTGTGAATGCGGTTGAGAACCACCGGTTGAGAACAGACTACATTATATTAGACCAGACCACGTGGATGTCAGGAACCAATGTGCAATACGATTGCTTTATTTCAGTGACCCTGTGACGGCTCATCCCACTCCCGTCCGCCGCATCACACTGATTGGTTTTAGTCTTCCGGGCGTTGGGGAAAAAGTTAGTCCGAAGACTTGCTGCCAATTCACAGTTCCTAGAACGAATATTGGAACCCGCCAGCGTCGGACTCCGACTTTTAACAAATTAGAAAGGCCAAAGAAATTTAAATTGGTAATTGGTTTGCTTGAATGAGCAAAACCGTGGCTCCTCTCATCCTGCACGGACGCAAGGTTGACATTGATCTTTCCATCTCACTCTCAAAAAGAAAGAAAATAAGCCTATTTCCCCAAACTGTTCCATTGAAGTTCAGCAGGTCCGCGGTACATACACACCGACCTCTCCCGGGCGGACGCGGAAAAACCCAACAACAGCAGGTGCAGACGTCCACTTTTACACAATTTTGCTGCATTTGCTCCCCATAGAGTAGGTCATGTTTGTTCAAACATACATTATACATTAGAAGGAATCACTGTAATTCATCCAAAGTGCGGCACGTCTATAATCACACTCCACTTACACTCGCCAGCTGCGGTTGTAATGGCTGTCAGTACTTCCTGTATCGCTCTGTTTCCCCGTACGTCGTGCCCTTTTACCGCGTCAACATCTCCTCGCCAGGATGTATTTTTCGTTGTTGACAGCTTCATTGTCGATCCACCCGGCTCCGAACAAATTGTGTCGCACACAAAGACGTCGGCGTCTCCCTCTCTTCTGTCTCCTCTCGCTCCGGAGCAGATTATATCTGGGATCCGCTCGGCATTGTGTGGCCCCTCTCCCTCCCTCTCCCTCCCTCCCTCTCTCTCTCTCTCTCGCTCTGTCGTTGTCACGTTGAGTCCCGCGGGCTCCTATTATCATATAGATAAGTGAATGTTTAGCTGCGGCGAGACAGGAAAGCGCGCCTCTAATGTAGTGCATTGTCGCGCGTATTGTGAAAATTGCCCCCTGTCGCCTCCCCCCCATTCAAGACACTCGCTCTGCTATTATGGCTGAAAACGCACCCGCCGAAGATTTGAGTCTTTCCCGGGCCTAGTGTGGAAGATGTGCCAGCGGTAAACAGCTGTATGAATGTGATATATCGGGATACCGTCAGAATTGTACAAAATGCCGTGATGTGAATTACAGCCCGATGTGCGTGTCTTTGCATGACGGCACTCGGTTCTGAAAGTTATTCTAAGGTTGAGATGAAGAAAAAGCATTTGGCGACGGTTTACGTTTCCTGCAGGTGCACTCACACAACGTGTGTCATTGCATGCTCAGTGCGCTCAGAGTATTTGTAGCTGCAGAAGATGTGAGTGAGATTAGGCAGGATGGAAATCCAAACCAGTCTAGTCACTTACAAACCAGTGCAGTCCAGTCTAGTCACTTCCAAACCAGTCTAGTCTAGTCACTTCCAAACCAGTCTAGTCTAGTCACTTACAAACCAGTCTAGTTTAGTCCATTCCAGTCCAGTCTAGTCACTTCCAAACCAGTCCAGTCCAGTCTAGTCTAGTCACTTCCAAACCAGTCCAGTCCAGTCTAGTCTAGTCACTTACAAACCAGTCCAGTCCAGTCCAGTCTAGTCACTTACAAACCAGTCTAGTTTAGTCCATTCCAGTACAGTCTAGTCTAGTCACTTCCAAACCAGTCCAGTCCAGTCTAGTCTAGTCACTTCCAAACCAGTCTAGTCTAGTAACTTCCAAACCAGTCCAGTCTAGTCTAGTCACTTCCAAACCAGTCTAGTCTAGTCCACTCCAGTCCAGTCCAGTCTAGTCTAGTCACTTCCAAACCAGTTCAGTCTAGTCTAGTCTAGTCACTTCCAAACTAGTCTAGTCTAGTCCATTCCAGTCCAGTCCAGTCTAGTCTAGTCACTTCCAAACCAGTCTAGTCTATTCCATTCCAGTCCAGTCTAGTCTAGTCTCTTCCAAACCAATCTAGTCCAGTCCATTGTGGTTCACACTCTGATCCGGCCCGGCTCGGTTTACTTCAGTCAATTTTAGCAGAACAGTGTGAACTCAGCCAGAGAAGCTGCAGGCCGCAATGTGATGACTCAGAGATAGAGGCAGACAATCTGTTCCCTGTGTGTGTGTGTGTGTGTGTGTGTGTGTGTGTGTGTGTGTGTGTGTGTGTGTGTGTGTGTGTGTGTGCGTGTGCATATGACACATGTGCAGTGTGTAATAGTGAAAATGCTCATCAAGGACTTGACGCAGTGGGATGAACAGAAGTAATTATTAGTTGATTTATTTTGTATTTATTGAATTTGTTGGGTGTTCTGATCTTATAGAGCAGAATCCCACCGTCCTTTTCTTATTTCTTCTGGTATTTTTGAGAGTTCAAATTGAAACCGGTTGCCAGGGTTTGTTTCCCACATAGTCTGTGTAAAGTGTAGCAGCCGAATGTTTCTGAAGAACCTGAAGTGGACTTAGTACGGAAAACTGAAAACGTCCTTTTCCAGCAGTGGAGGTTTAGTGTGGTCCCACAGAACTAGAACTATTAGTGGAACCAAACACACAGCTTGATTCAGAGACCGTCCACGACACTAGTGGATTAAAGTCGCTGTAGCTGCCGTGGAGCGATCCGACCACTGCAGGAACTACACACTTCAAACTTCTAGTCCAGTCTAGAAGATAGTCTTTGT
Source organism: Gasterosteus aculeatus (assembly GCF_964276395.1). Lineage (NCBI taxonomy): Eukaryota > Metazoa > Chordata > Actinopteri > Perciformes > Gasterosteidae > Gasterosteus > Gasterosteus aculeatus. The sequence continues at coordinate 26,112,626 of NC_135691.1, forward strand.
AGAGATAGAAAAGGACTTGGAGCCTGAAAGTTGACATAAATTTGGCGGCCGTTAACTTCACCGTATGTTCAACACGACAGCAGTTTGCTTTATCATTTTAATTTATATTTTCTTTTGTTTCCACCAGTTATCTCCTCACATAGTTGCACTGACTCTTTTAAAACTGCAGTAAAACATGTTGTTGACAGTGGGTAACACAATGTGTGTGTGTGTGTGTGTGTGTGTGTGTGTGTGTGTGTGTGATCTGATGCGGTGCATGTACCAGGCTGAGCACAGCTTCTGTCTGATCCACCTCACACACACACACGCACACACCTCTCTACGCCATGCATTTTCTTCCACTTTCAACATCCACCCCTTTCTCATGGAAAAGAGCCAATTAGACTTGTGTCTGTTTGTTTTAAACAAAATGGCTTTTAATTAGCGCGATCAAAAAGACTCCTTTCTGCGGGCCCTGGGATGTACTTTGTAGTTTCCCCCTCCAGATCGCAAGCGGGTTTGATGCCACCTGATAGGACGCCAAGACAATCAGAACACTGTTATAATGAATACGCGCACACACACTTCATCACTTTGTTGTCGCTTAGTCTCCCTTAAAATCTGTTGGTCTTTCTTTTTTTTTTTTGTATTGTTAGCACGGCCTCTCTCTTAATTCTTCACGCGTCGCTCCTTTCTTCTCTTCTGTCCCCTCCGTCTCTGATCTGTGCCGTTTTAATGACGTGGCTCCCTGCTGAGCTACGACCGGTGTCCTTCGTTTTCCTCTTCTAGGAAGTTGGCTAAGATGTCCCCCGACAAGATGCACACCCTCCTCCCATGTCAGTGTGTTCTGCCAGCGACGTCAGTATGTATTCGGAGAAGCAACCCAACATACTCTCCATAATTAATCCTTTTTGCTCTGCGCCTCAAATCCGCCGACATTACCGTCGGTTGTTTCGTGCCCTGTCTCTTTATACCGATGCTCTCCATTTACCCTGCACACATCTGGAGCCGTGGGGGGACAGGGGTGGATGTCTGAGTGCCTCCGTGTGTGTGTGTGTTTGTGTGCTTTGCACCTGTAGTTATAGATGTCTTGTTCATTTTGCCAGATGCTCTCAAACGGCTGACAGTATGCAGCGTATGCTGTTTGTGTGTATGTGTGCATGTCTCTCTGCGTGTGTGTGTGTGTGTTGGTTTCTTTGTCTGTGTGTCAGGTGACGTCTTGTTGGTCTGCTGCTGACGGTGACTGCAGGGAGTAAACATGTGACCCAATCAGCTCACTACTGCTCAGCTCAACATGGCTCATAATTGACATGTTTGTGCGTGTGTCTGTGTGTGTGTGTGTGTGTCTGTGTGTGTGTCTGTGTGTGTTCTGAAATAGGTTCAACTGACAGCTGTCAGGTTGCTTGACTCAATCGTGATCTCCTCCGTCTCGCTTTCATTTCTCATATTCCGACAAGCGTAAACACACACACACCCACACTCACCCACACGCACCAACACCTCACATGACCAAGATGCTGCTTCCAGCGATGTGGAGACCTTTTGGTCATTATATAATGGGTTACAATTTAATATTCTAAAATATACAAATAGAAAGTTCATTATCAGTCATTAGTTGAACAAGGTTCACTGTGCTGCCGGTTATAGTCCCGCCTCCCTGTCGGCCTGATGCCTCCATGGCAACGTTGTGGCGAGAACAGAGGAGCCGTGACCGAGAGCGGAGCAGCGTCCCGGCTTCAACGACTGCACAAGCCAGATATATTATAGGAGTTAACCCCGACCCCACTTCAAGTCCCAGCATCCCCTTCATCACGTGCACACAACACACGCACAACACACACTCACACACACGTTCATAAGATTACGAAGTCTAAATGTATAAATTAAACAAAGCCCAACTGGGACCAATCAGCAGACAATACAGATGATATGTAGGCTTATTTTAGGGACATGGAACTGTGTGTGAGCAGTGTGTGTGTGTGTGTGTGTGTGTGTGTGTGTATGTGAGCTAGCTGCGCTGTCTCTTTACCTACAACAGTTAAGGCCATATTGTTGATATGAGGAGCACTTAACGTAGACCACACTTGCTTGTAACCTTCCCTCTCTTTACCTCCACACAGCTCTCCGTCTCTCCTCGTCACAGTAGGGACTTGCCGTTGTCCGAGTGTGTGTGTGTGTGTGTGTGTGTGTGTGTGTGTGTGCGTTAGCCCCCTGGTTTTCGCTTTATTTCCATATAATTTGATTGTGTGTGAAAGGCTACTTCCAGTGCATTGATTAAGTGTCAGACAAGAGGAGAGGAGACGAGCATCTCCGGGCAGAAGGAGGACAGGAGGGGGCACGGCACCACAACAAGCTGCCCCCCCTCTCTCTCTCTCACACACACACACACACAAGCAAGCCCTCTCCTCTGCTGTCACTGTCATAGAGCGCGACGTCTGGCCTCCTGAAAAAGGGGATATGAAAGTGTGTTTGTAATAATGACCCTCATTGTCTGCAGTGTGACCTTGCCCCCGCATGCTCTCTCTTTGTTCTGTGTGACGGAATCGGAGCAGACAGCCTTACTCGTGTCTTCTCTCGGAATAGCCGCCGCCCATCTTAATTTATCTTTTGCCGTGGCCCAGTCCGACTCGGGTTTTATGCGACCGTCCGCTAGCCCGCTTTGTAAAAGGACAAGAACACAGAGTAGAGCTGAGGTGGGCTCGGCCCACAGGTTGCAGTCCCTCCACAGCTGCCTGTCTACTTTTCCTCAACCAAAACTGCTTTCCGGAGGACGTCCTACACCTTTTGGCTTGGTCAAAGCTTTGTGTTTCTCTTGCTGGCCGAGACTAACATTGGAAAGCAGCTTTGGTGGCTCTCATCTGACTTTCAGTGATTCAGGTTATTGCATTTTCATGTCACCAGGGGGAAATAACCTAAATGCAAAACTTAGTACTGTTAAAATAACTGATTTAATGTTTAATGTCAAAGTTTGTCGAGAGATTCCTTTAAAGGCCTGAGTCCTTGTTTGGTGTGCTACAACGACCAGCTAAGGCCATCCCGATCCATCTGACTGGAACCACGTAAAATCTCCCCCCTTTAGTTTATTAAATCCAAATAGACTTTGCTTCATGTTCTCAGTTGCTTGGGTGGGATCGGTTCTTTTGGCTGCCGCTCTCCTCCACCTTTTGTGTCGCCGGGTAGCTGCTCGTTACACCGGGTTGGGTGGAGAGCCGACGGCATCGGATCTGGCAGGCCGAGTGGGGGCCGCTCTCGGCACCAGATGAGTTCGGGTAACGATCCCCTCGGCGGGCGCACCTGCACTGTCGACCCGCTCTCCGTGCTAAGGGATAATTAGCAAAACAAAGCATCTGTTGTTCTTTTAAAGAACGCGACAGTTACATATTTCCTCTATCCGCCTGTCTCCACCGATGCTCAGCTCCGCTGGAGGAGCAAGAGGAGGAAAGCTGACAGCGGACGCACACATACACAAATACATGCATGCAGACAAATGTATGTACGAGGCAGCAAACACAGAAATAGACATGCTGAGACACAGAGCCTCCCCCCCACCCCCCCTTCCTGCGTCTACCAACCCCCGCCCCCCAAACACACACACAGGCACGCACGCCTGCAACTTCATCTAAGCTGACAGCAGCATCAGCATAATGTGGCATATTAGAGTGAACAAGACCTTAACTATGAGCACCCCGCCCCCCCCCCTCGTCCCTCCTTAAAGAGAGCGCTTCAGGGGGAGATCTGGGTGTTTGGTCTGGGAGCGACGGGGCCAATGGCTAAGTGCTTATTTCCCTGCCTCCCCCGATAGTTACAAATACACACTTTGTTCTTCCGCCGTCTGAGGTAGAGAAGAGAGGGTGATTTAAGAGAACAACCAGGAGAGAAAGAAAAGGTTAAGTGAGTCAACTGATTCGAGTCGGAAAGGAGGGGAGGGGGGGACATATCTGATGCTCTGTATGTCTCTCTCTCACCCTTGTCCTTTCTCCTTGTTCTCCCTCCCTCTCTGCCTCTCGTGGCTTGGAGGAGTGTGGGGGCAGAGCGCTCTCGTCTTGTTAAACGGCTGGCAGATGACAGAAAAATTAGAGGCATTTTATTCTTGACAGGTTGTTGTGTGTACACGCCTTTTTTTCTCTATTTTTTTTCCGCTTCGTTTTTTTCTGCTTCAAATCTTTTTTGTCAGTTTGCTTTCAGTCAAGCTGTCTCGGCAGCACAATGAGTGCAACCGGTGTGTGCGCGCGCACACACACACACACGCACACACCCATACACATGCAACTAGCAAGACTCACTCATGCAAAAACACGTGTTCTCATTGGAGACGGATCTGATTCTGTGTCCTCGGATTGGTGGCAATGGGAGGATGGAGAGGAGCCGCTCGCTCACAAAGACGTCGTTAATTATAGCAACAGGCTTTGATTGCCTGTTTGGAAACAGAAAACACGTATAACACAGTATGCTTTAAAGAAAGTGGTGGAGTTGCATGTATTAGCTGAAGTTTAGCCAAGTTGGAGCTTTCTTTAGAGCCCATATGTTTACTAGCAGTGAGCTAAAGGCCCTTCAAGACCTCTAATTGAATAACACTTCATAATATACATATACATACATATGTGTATATATCTAAATATATATATTGCTACGCTTTGGGCAGCCATTTACATTTTTAAGTACTATTAATCGCAGGAATTTATGCGATTAATCGCATCGAAATGTGAAAAAATAGTGTATTGTGCACTTATATTTTTGCAACTACAGCAGTATTCCCAGTAGCAGTTAAAATATGTATTTGTTATTATTATTATGTATTTTTAAGTTAATAAAAAAAAAGAAAGAGCGAGATGTTTTTAATATTAAGTTTTGTAGCTCCATTTTACATTCAAAATCCTATTGCACCATAGCCAGGTTTTCCGCTGTTAATCAAACGGTATGGATGGACGGGCTTCCTGTTAATGAACACGTTGCTCTAGCTGGATCTGTCTTCACTCCCTGCAGCTCTGTCGCCCAATGCTAACCACCCAGATGGGCCATGTAGATCACACCACATCCCTCCAGCCCGACCCTGTCTGTGTGCCCAGAGCGGCAAATGCCAGCTCTTTCTGGATATGTGGATGTATATGAACTGGATATGTCAGTCAACAATAAACGTTGTCACCGTAAGGAGGGAGGCCACGGGCACAGCCGCTGCTCCGGGCTTATGGGAACTCATCATTATGCGCACACCCACAGTAAAGCACACACCTAAAGCAGAGCAGGTGGGGAAACTCAGACCCTCTGCCTTTTGAGCACCAACATGTGCAACACCTGGGATTAGCTCGATGTTTGTGAGATTGAATGTTGTCCACCCCCCCCACCCCCCCCTTTACTACTTCCTATTATATCTAATGTGGAGAATAATCCTCTTGTGGGATTAATCTCTTTTGAAAAGGGTTTGTTACCACGCTCAGATGGAATTAAAGCTCTTGTTCCACATCTGGATGTGATATACATGTTGGTGTGTGTCACACACACACACACACACACACACACACACACACACACACACACACACACACACACACTCACACACACACACACACACACACACACACACACACACACATATACTGTATGTCTGTCTTTACTTCATTTCTACTTTCTATGTTGGGGAGCACTTTTCTCATGTGATTATCACCGTTAATGTTTGAATCATTTTGATGCATTTCACTGATCACTGCTGTTGCTCCCTCGTTGAACCTGATTGACCCAGTTATTTCCGGCTTTTATTTCTCTCAATTACGCTTGGCTTAACATGGTTTCTGTTTGACTTTTTTCACTTTGTTTGCTGTTTTTTCCTACATCTGTGTCTGTGAGACATTAGTGGCGTTTTATGATTTATTTATAAACTTGGAGCAACCTAACATGAAGTCCACCCCGAGGAAGAACTGAGAACACAAGCCGTCCTTTTGTGTATTTAAAGGAGCACAGGAGTTACTCAATTCATCCTGACCGTACGGCTCGGCTCCCAACTCGTTTTTGAGTTGAATAGATGGACGACATTCCCACTTATAATCTAATTATTTCCAATCTAATTTATTTTTAAAGCACGGTTAAAATGAACAAAGGTTCCCAAAGTGCTGTACAATAAAATCAACACAATAAATCATTATAAATAAATAAATAAATCGACTGCCCTCCCCAGAAAAAATATTTGTGCACATAAAATCAACAACCTACGTAGTAGGGGTTTAACTATTCATTTACTGAATCGATTAATCGATTTATTTTCCTGCGATCCAAATGAATCGATCTGTGCGCCGCAAATTGGCATTCCGGACGACATATGTCGATTACAAATCGATTGAAATGGTACATAATCGATTGTATCGATACTTGGAAACTGCACATTGGATTTAAGTACAAAAACTCTGAACAACAACAAAACACAGCGTGGCGGAGACGACTGCGAGCGAGACATTTACAAACCAACTTATCGATCCAGCGTGTGGAAACATTTTGGCTTTTGCAAACACGAAGGTGTTCTAAATAAGTCGGTCGCTGACTGTAGAATATGTAGAAGCCAAATAAAAAACACGGAAAGACGACGAGTCTTTCCGTCCATCTACTAAGGCGCCGTGGGATTAAACAACGCCGACAATCAGGCACCTCTAGCAGTGTTACCGCTGCAGCAGCAGCAGGTAACTCCAGCTCTGCAGACACCTCAGGCCTCGCCAGCACCAAACTCAACATCACAGTAACAATTGCCAAGTTTATCTGTAAAGACATGCGGCCCTACGATGTTGTTGAAAATCCGGGGTTCTGTGAATTGATCCAAACATGTGTAATTATTGTGTAATGTTTACATTGAAAATGGCACTTGATTCAAATAAAAGGTTTAAACATTTGCCATCAATTGTTGTTTGCTTGTTTATAATATCCATAATTAATTTAAACCTGATTTCCTTACAAGAAACAACAGGGATCTCGGAAACTTTGTCTACACTGTCCAGTTACTGAATCGATTTCAAGTCACTGAATCGAATCGAATCGTTCTAAATGAACCCAGATCGTCCAAGAATCGAATCGGCAACCATGAATCGTGATTCGAATCGAATCGTTGTTAAAATGAATCGTTACACCCCTACTACGTAGTATTAAAAGCCAAAGAAAAAAAGATGCGTTTTAAGAAGAGTTTTAAGATTAGACAGTGAGGAGGCCTGTCTAATGTGCAGCGGCAATTCGTTCCATAGTTTTGGAGCTGCAACAGAAAATTTCTCACAATACTACAAAATACCACATGATGCGGCAGGACGTCTTGGTATCTACCACACCACTTAAATACATACAAACTCTGTAGCTTAGGGGAGATCAAGTATAGGAACACGCTTCACACCAAACTACTACCAAACGTTCCCATTAGTTCCCCAATATTTGGCACAGAAAGCAAACTTGTCGAGGCCTTTTCTAATCTAATTTGTTAGCTCCCAGCCCCGGGAGTTGCGTCCAGCGGCCGACTGGCTGAACGTAACCGCGGGACAGCACTCGCCTGACCTTCGGTGGGGCGGGGCCTGGGCTCCGACCCACCAAGCGACACTCCTCTCACACCTGGTTGTCGTGGTTAAACTGGGAACTGTAAATCGCGTTAAAACATTGAGGAGCGCATCTGGCCCTGGCAGACGTCTTCAGACAACCGGTGGTTGTTGTTGTTGTTGTCGTTGTTGAATCAGAGCCGGAAGAGGCGGCCAGACAGCGGCCAAACGTGTGTCTTTGTTGCTGTCTGTCTGAGAGACAGACGGGGCAGGACAGATAGACGGGAAGAAGGAGAGCTGTAATTTAGCCGGCTGACAGAGGAAGGGAGATCTCTGGAGGGGGTGTGAGTCTGACAGTCTAAATGAATAGAGACATTAGGGTGTGTGTGTGTGTGTGTGTGTCTATGTTCATGTGTGCGTGAGGATGGATCTGTGCCTGGTGTGTTTAACTCGCCCTGTCAAAGCCAAGACAGCCCTAAGTGTTTCTTATCAACCTTCCTCCTCCTTTCTTCTCCCTGTCACAGCAAGTGTGTGTGTGTGTCTGGTGGCCGACACAAGGGAAATGTGCAACAGGTAGTTGGTGAAAGCAGAGCGTGCACGGCGACAATCCTCAATCCCGCTGCTGTCCTTC